>NW_026895774.1:0-182130 GCF_033153095.1 Gastrolobium bilobum | reverse complement strand
TTTATTTGTTAGACGTCAAGCGGCTGGAGAAAAGTAAAGTTATTCGTATATATATATATATATATATATATATATATATATATATATATATATATATATATGGGGAGGGATTTTTTGACTCCAAAGTAAGACTTACAAGTCTTACTCCTCATCTCAACCGTTGATTTTCCGTCCATCTAACGGTTATCTATATCAATTAATTAATTATTAATTTCAAATAAATAATAACAGTTAGATGAACGGAAATAAAACTGAGATAGAGAGTAAGACTTGTAAGTCTTACTTTAGAGTCAAAAGATCCTTCCTATATATATATATATATATATATATATATATATATGAGAGATAGGATCATTTGACACCAGTGTCAAATTTCAAGTTTGACACCTCACCTAAGAGCCGTTAGATCAAAAAAGATGAACGACTTTTTGTAAGCATGTGACATCATTGATATTTTTTGATCTAACAGCTCTTAGATGTGGTGTCAAACTTGGAATTTGACACTGGTGTCAAAAGATCCTGCAGGTCCGTTTACAAACTTTTTTTACAAATTACACTAAGCATGACCGGTCATACACTCTTGATTGAAGTATGACCAGTCATACTTAGTGTAGTTTATAAACAAAAAATTTGTAAATATAACATTTCTTATATATATATATATATATATATATATATATATATATATATATGTATATATATATATATATATATATATATATAAGAAAATATTTGTTCTTTTAAAAGATATAATTTTGTGACATTTTAGATGAAACAACGTCGTTTTGTGCATAATTGATAATTTTTTACATTCTCTCTCCTCCATAAAATTAGAAAGAGAGAGAAAGTGGAGGAGAGAGAATATAACAAAGTTATCAATTATGCAACAAAATGATGTCATTTCATCTAAAATGACACTAAGTTATATAATTTAAAAGGGCAACTGTTTTATAATTGATTTTGCAAAAAGTTTTCTATTACAACCTTAATTAAAGACCTCTTGATCGATTATGTATGCCGTTGAAACTGTGGATAGTCAAAATATAATCAAGTCTATAATAGTGTTGATTCAGTGGAGAATGAGTGACACACATACCCTTAGACACTTGAGTGTGAGTGAATTAAAAATCCTTCTAATGAGGTGTTTTGGTTTAATTTCCCTACTCTTTATCTTGAGAATTCATGTTACAATTCTATGACTTATGGATTGTGATAATTGCTTGAATTGGTGCATCTTTATCTTTTACATTAAGCTTGAATACTCCATTATTTTTTATACTGATTGATTTTTCTGTTGAAAATTCATTAAGCACATGAACTCGTCTTCTTTCCGATAGCTTTTTTTTAATTGATTGCTAGGGACAACAATATTCTAATTTGAGAATTGTTTGATAAACTCATAGTTTATTACGTTTGTAAGGACTAAAATCACTTTTATATCTAATCAAAAGCATGAAAACTTAGAATTATTTGACTAAAAAGCATGGAGTTTGAATTATTGATTTATATGTATGAATTTTTCTTATTTTGTAGGATAATTGAATTGAAGTATTGGAGCAATGGTTAATCTAGAAGGACTTAAAGTAATAAATGAGGAGCAACCATTTAGTAAAAATATTCTTGAAGTTGTCTTTCGTCTAATTTTTCATATCGGAGATGATGAATTTGGATCTTGTGTTCTTCATAGAAGTTTTAGATCTTTCTCTTATCTTTCCAACTAGAATAAGATTACATCAAAGTTAAGCTAAAAAAATAAAAAATAAAACATATTTTTGTTGTCAAAATAGAGCGTTTTAGCGTCCAGTTGTGACTCAATTAAGGCCCATTACGCGGCTTTCACCTAAAACAAGGATTCATACACCTATTTAAGATATTCTTTATGAGTTCTTAACAGCACTTGAGACCGAGGGTGTAGTTTTCATCATGGAACCGCGTTATTCATGTTTTTGAGAACTAAAGACGAGTCGGAGACAAGATTACGCTGGAATTCAAGAAGATTCATCGCGCCATCACACCAATTGAGTTTGCGGAATATTTCTTGATTTATTGTGTTTATGTTTCCATTATTAGGCTAATTTTCTTTGTAGTTAGTAGGGGTGGCAAAAATGAGTCAACCCGTCGGGTTGGCTCGTAACTCGTAAAAAATGAGTCGGGTTGGGTTGGCATAAATGAGCTGCCAACCCGAGCCAACCCGGACTCAAACGAGCCAGCCCGCGGGTCAAACGGGCCAGCTCGCGGGTTAGGGTTTTTTTTAATTAAAAATAAATTATAACAAAGACTAAAAAACGCACACCCATTCACGATTCACGCGGACAGACTCACAGACTCACCGTCAGTTCTCTCTTCCCCACCCACACCACACCGACGACACTGTTATCTAACCCTAGGAAGACAACTCACTCACTCACCGTCAGTGTTCTCTCTTCCACCGGTTTCCTTCCTCTTCCGCAAAGGTTTTTCCTTTCTTATTCTTTTTCGATCTTGGCTTGTGGAGTTGTGGGTTGTAATTTTTTTTTAAAAAAACAATTATTCCAGATTTTCTAAGATTCATTCTTGTTGGGTTGAAGATGTTGAAATTGTGGTAATTTGATTTCATCAAATCAGGTATATATTTTAATTTTGTTGGGTTTTGTTTTTACTTCTATAGTTCTATTGTATGTCTGAATGAATATCTGATATAGCTGAACACCGTGCTCTTTTTCTTGTTGTGACAAACAACAAAGCTTTTCCAAACATTTCCTATTAGCTAGGCACTTTTTGTTATAATTTTTGAAAATTTTGGAAACTAAGATCTGGAAATTTTGGAAGTTATTCACAACTTGAATCCAAAGCTTTAAATGACAAGTTTGCCTTGGCCCATGAACACGACTAGGATGGAGAATCTTCTAGTATTATATACGTTATTGAAGTTTTTGTACTAGTTAAGTTATTGTCCTGAGTTTTTCAGTCTCCTACTTTAAGGCATATAGTTGTATATTATGCTTTCAGATTGTGATGGTGATGATTTGAGCCTTGATGGTTTTGATGACAAGTTGGATAGCTCATCAGATTTGGACAGGGAGTGGCAGAGGAGGCATGACAAGGGTAGTTAAAATTGGGATTTTACCTAAAATCGGAAGGAGGATAAAAAATCGTGAAACGTAAAATTCTATCGTAAAAAAAATCGTAAAAACGTAAAAGCATTTGGAATTTTGATGAAATTGTTTTAATTAAAAAAATCGTAAAATCGCAGATTTAAATCAAAATTTTAACTACCATGGGCATGACCAATTCCATACAGTATTTTCACAATTTAGAATTAATTTCTCTTATTGTAATTTCTAATTTCTTAATTCTATAAAATGATTAGCTTTCTGTTTTCATTCTCCGTCATATTTTAGATTGGGTATTGAGATGGTCTCATAGCAGGGAAGGAAGCTTCTGCACGGGAGGGGTTCAATATTGGTTTTAAACAATTAGTTCATGCTAGTTATAGCTGGGGTGTTGTAAAAGGTGTTGCCAGGTATTCTGAGAGGGAAGACAGAGATAATTATGCAGTGTATTTGAGCTAACCAGTGAGCCAGCCTTTGAGCCAACCCGCAAGCATTTTTTCGAGCTAACTCGTGATCCATTTTATCGAGCCAGCTCGCGAGTTTTTTTTGAGCCACCCTAACCCTGCTCGGGTTGGGTCGGGTTGGGTTTTCTGGCTCGTTTTTTTTCGAGCCAACCCTAACCCGACTCGATTTTTTCGGGCCAAATGCGGGTTGGGCCGGGTCGAGCTGGGTTGGCCCGTTTGGCCAACCCTAGTAGTTAGGGCCAGATGGAACCCAATTGAATCTTTATGTTTCTGAATTAATCTTTAATGTAATTTTCCCTTTTTATATTGAATGAATATGTCTTTGCTTAATGCCTTCTATGAGTTATTCTTATCGATTGAATTAGAATTCGTATATGACAATATAGATGTTGGTATATGAATTTGGTTTGACTCATTTATCATAATTTGTATGACTCTAGGAATAGACATATGAATTATGTCATTTGTATGATTTTGGATATTAATGTTTAAATCCTTTTGAGAAACACCAAGAAATTAGGATTCTCTTAAGGGAGTAAAGGGTTAGAATACCAAGGGATTGAGTTTTAAGTAATTGAGGGAAATTAATGGGCAATATAGAAAGGGCAATTATTTTAGGTTTAATCAAGAACATAAAAAAGGATATTGGGGAAATTGAACCCCTAACCCGCTCTATTTTTTTCAAAGAAATTAGGACACCATTGGCTATCAATCTGCTACTACCATTAACCATCTCTAGTATTGTCCCTCAGATATTGTGCATATCAATAAAACTTTGCTAGTTTTGATCCCTAAAGTGCAAAAACTAGAAAAAGTGTCGCAATTCAGATATATTGCTATATGTTTTTTTGCTTTATAAGGGGATTAGAAAAATCATTGTCAACAAACTCAAATCGTATCTCCAAAATTTGGTTTCTCTCCAACAAGCCAGATTTGTCCCAAATAGAAATATCCAAGACAACATTATTATTGTTCATGAGATGATCCATTCTATGAATAAAATGAGAGGGAAGAGAAGCTTTATAAATGTGAAGATCGATCTTGAGAAAGTGTACGACCGCTTATCTTGGCAATTTATTTGTAAAGTTCTTGAAGAAATTCAGCTCCCTCCTGACCTGATTTCCATTATTATGAACTGGATATCCTCTTCGAAAATTGAGCTATTGTGGAATGTAGGTCGGAAAAATTCAGCCTTCTAGTGGGTTGAGATAAGGTGAACCTCTATCTCCTTACTTCTTTGTCTTATGTATAGAGAAACTTTCTCATCTGATTGCTGATGCGGTGGAGAACAAAAGCTAGAAACTAATGATTGTTGGTAAGGGTGGACCAAAACACTCTCGTTTACTCTTTAGACGATCTAATGTTGTTTGTCGAAGCCTCTAAAGTTCAAATATGCAATATTATGGAGATTTTGAACATCTTTGGTGATATTTATGGTCAAAAGGTAAATAATAATAAGATTAATATATGTTTTTTTCTAGAAATGTTGATGACTATCTATCCAGAAAAATAGTTGATATTTGTAGATTTGCTCATACTAAAAATCTTGGGAGATATTTGGGTTCGATGTTGAAGCATGGAAAAGCTAGCAAATGTCTCTATAGTGAGGTTATTGACAGAGTTCATAAAAGATTGAATGGGCGGACTAGGCAAAACTTATCTATGGTTGGTAGAGTTATGTTGGCTAAATCTGTTATCTTTGTTATCCCTATGTTTCACATGCAGAACAACCTCATCCCTCTTGGTATTTGTGATGAGATTGTGAAAATCCAAAGGAGGTTCATTTGGGGGGACACTCAAGAGAAGAGATCTTCCCATTTGGTATCTTAGGTGTAAATTTCTAAACCTAGAAGTGTTGGGTGTAACAGCCCCAAACCCTGTAGCATGATATTGTCCGCTTTGCCCCGCGCACAAGCACCGTCGAGCTCACGGTTTTGTTTCTTGGGACACCCCACAAAAGGCCTCACACTAGAAGAGGTATCCACACCCTTATAAGGCATGCTTCGTTCCCCTCTCCAACCGATGTGGGACATTATATCCTCCCCCACTGGGAATACAGCGTCCCCGCTGTACACACCGGTCCAGGGCCAGGCTCTGATACCAAATGTAACAGCCCCAAACCCTGTAGCATGATATTGTCCGCTTTGCCCCGCGCACAAGCACCGTCGAGCTCACGGTTTTGTTTCTTGGGACACCCCACAAAAGGCCTCACACTAGAAGAGGTATCCACACCCTTATAAGGCATGCTTCGTTCCCCTCTCCAACCGATGTGGGACATTACATTGGGGGACTAGGTTTCATCAATTTGAGAAAGCAAAATAAGGCCTTCTTGCTGAAATTGGCCCGATCCATCATCTGTGATCCATTTCAACTTTGGTCCCAAGTGCTTATTGCTAAATATGGAAAAAATGTGGAGTTGTCCAGAGGTTGTTTATGTAAAAATTATGATTCCATTATATGGAAATTTCCCCCCCAAAATTTGGCCTACATTGCTGGATAATCTGGTTTGGAACATTGGTAATGGGAAAATACCAATTTTTTTCTTAACAACTGGCTAGGGAGTATACCTAATCTATTGAATGTTACTACTCATGAGCCTCATCCTCTTCTTTTTTCAGATATAGTGGCTGATTGTAGTATAGAAGAAACAGGTTAATGAAAATTTAATTTCTGCACCATTTCTTTGATTAGGTGGTTGTGAACTTAATCTCTGCCATCCCCTCTCCCTCTTCTGAATCTGGTGAAGATCTTTTGAATTGGAATGGGTTGAATCCTTTGAATTCTTTGGTTAAACAGGCATATTCAAGATTAATGCAGTTTGACACTTTTACTCCATACTTTCCTTGAAGTTGCATTTGGAAGTGGAAAGGCCCTGAAAAGTTTAAATTACTATATGGAAGATAGCTCATGGTAGAATTCTCACTAAACATCTAACTGCCAAGTGGGGAACTCCTCTGATCGGTGCAACCATTGTCAAGATAAAATTGAGACCATTCTCCACGTTTTTAGAGACTGTCCTCTTGCCTCTAAGATATGGAACTCCTCTATATTTTATTCCCAGCCTATTTTCTTCTTTAATGTACAGAATTTGGTTACTTGGCTAAGGAAGTGTTTACGGTATAATGATGTTAGGTGCAATACTTGAAAAGATTTATGCTTCACATCTTCTTGGTTTATTTGACAATGGAAAAATAAAGATATCCATGAAAGAGACAATAAAAGACCTGATAATGAAACTTATGTGATTCAAAAATACACCGAAGAGGTCAATAAGGCCATTTATAGACTAGGACCTGTTGTTTTAAGTCATTGGCCAAGAATGCTGACTCATTGGGTGCAGGCTCCTTTGAACTGGATGAAAATTAATGTGGATGCGGCTGTCTCAAGCAATAAGACAGCTTGTGGTGGTCTTATAAGAAGCAAATATGGTAATTGGATAGGTGGTTTCCAGTCTTTTTTTGGCTACTGCTCACCCCTTCTTGTTGAGCTTTGGGCTATCTACCATGGTCTAACTTTGGCCTGACAATTATGCCTCCCTAAAGTTATAGTTGAGAGTGACTCCTCTCAAGCTATAAACTTGCTTACCACTTGTGGTAATGATACTCGAAAATTACCCCTGGTAATTAGGATTCAAGCCTTCCTTGATAGAAAGTGGGACACTGTTTTATTCTTTGCTAACAGAGAATTCAATAGATGTGCAAATTGGCTTACTAAAAGTGCTCTATCTAAACCTTAAAGCACCTCCTTCCGCCCCTATCCTTTGAGGGACCTACATCGGCTATTGATGCTGGATATTCAGGATTCAGCATCGCTTCCTTATGAATTGGCTCCTGGCTAGTTTGTTTTAGTTTTTTTCTTACTTTTTGTTGTTGTTGTTGAGGCTATACCATTTTCTCGTACCAAAAAAAAAAAACTAGTTTTCATTAAATTCTCTTGATCAATTGTAAAACTTAAACGTAAATAGTGAATAATGGTTGAATTCTAATCCTCGTGGGAATAATATTTTACTCACATATTTTATTACTTTTATGACCGGTACAATTGCCAAAGTTGCAACATTAAGCATATTACTCCTTTATGCACGTATCCCCTCACACCTCGCACGCACGCAAGATCTCTACACATCATAGGTCACACAGCCTCACACCAAAGTATGTCCCACATGACTAAAATGATTATGACATCACGCTTCTTATGTAGAGAGGAAATATCCATCATCCTATAAATAGAGGGGCCAACCTCATCAAATGATCTTGTTCTCCATTGCATACATTTACTATTATTCTTTTAAATTCACACTACAACTATAATCGAGCTCAAACACCTTCTCCCATCATCCTTAGCCAGCTTGAGGCTAGTACGATGACTCTCAAAATTTTTAATCCATACCACTATCTCCTTCATCATCGTCAAATCAACATATATATATTTCACCTATTCACCTCTTCAGAAAAATAGATGTCCATTCATACCTTGTGACTAACCAGCCCACAGAATGCTTAATTCATTCAATACCATCGACCACAAATTGCAAATTTTGATCATTTTTTATGTACTTGGTGTTCCTGCTTTATCTGACAACCGACAGGTCATCAATACATTTGCATCCACTTTACGGAAAGCAATGAACCGATGCAATGAAGGAAATTTATAATATCCAAAGGAACGTGGCAGGCACACGCTTCCGAATTTTTTATTCATGAAACATGATTTTAATAATCACATCCCAAATTTTTTTCTAAAACCAATAGGACTTTCAAAGTTGAAAATAAACCATTGAACTCTGTTCGAGAATATTTTAGTATTACAGATCTATCGAAAATTCGGTGCATCTTTCACTTATTTTGTGACACGTGTTTTATTTTATATTAAATCATTCTCTTTTTTAATTTTAAAATAAATTATTTATTATAGATTTGACAAAAATAAAATATGTGTCACAATATGAATGAAAGAGATACCAAATTTACGGTGACCAAAGTACAAACCACGTCTTCAGTCATCATCCACCAAAATTTCATATAATTTTCAGCTTCACATTTGACTTCTTCTCACTTGAGAAGACTTGGGCAAGAAAAGGTGGAGCTAGAGATGGTTACCGAAGGCGATTGTTTCCTTGAAATTTGAAATATTTAAAAAATTTAAAATGGTGTTTGATTTTTTTATTTATTTTTTAACCAGCTGATTTTCGCTAACCTTAAAATTTGACATGTTTAAAAATATTTGAGATTATTTTCTTTGAATTAGCTGCTTGCCCTTTTTTTAGCCCTCTTTATAAATTTTCTAGGTTGGCTATTGACACCAAGTCTTAGGGGGCGTTTGGTACGCGGCATTTGGCCGGATTCCCGGGAAACTGAATTTTTCTAAATTTTAAATTTTCGAATATTATCGTAAACTGAATGTAAAAATCATATTTTTAAAAATTGAGATTCCCGGACAAATAAAAATTTCTCCTGTACCAAACGCCCTCTTAGAGTCTTTATAAGCAGTCATGTTAGTATGGAAGGTTTTACTACGAGTTATTAATATCATGTTCGAGTTAAAAATATTCGTCTTTGTATCAAATGTGTGTTGATCCAAATACGATTCATCAATTCGAATTATCATCCCTATTAAAAATGTATAATAAATATTAAATATATGTAGTTATATAATTTAAAATAACTTTTAATTTTTATCATTCATATAAAGGTTAAATACTAAGATTTATTTTTCTAACTTTCATAGTAATCATGCCCTCACTTAATATTTCTGTTATTATATAATATAAACTTTAGGTTATTTAAATATAAACCCGTAATTATATGGTAGTACGTAGTACTAGTGTACTACACAAAAGGAAATCAAAAGATATGATTTGCTCTTAATTATTTTAATATTGCGGAATTGATCGAGGTTTTTCGTGCCAATGTTTTCAACTTTACTTGGTTTAATTTGTCGATATGTATTTATTATATTCATAAACAATAGATAATGTGATAAACTGTTAGCATCTAGGCAACTAGGCTCACAGCATGCATGTATCTATATTGAATTTACTCAAAACATAAGAAAAGTTGGTATTGTCTTTTGTCTTTCCGACTCGTAGTTGAATATGAATGATCCACTGCACAAACAGCAGTTCTCTCATACCTATACTTTTTTTTTATATATTGAACACAATCATATATATATATATATATATCTTTGGGTGAGATGTATTTCAAAACTTGTGTATATATATTTTTCTATTTTTCAATACCCGAAAAAGATTAGTCAAGTCTTGAGTAGAAGCTTCATACAAATTTATTCTGTTCGTTTCTTTCTTTCTTTGTGTTATTATTATTATTACTATTTTTAAAAATCTTATTTTTGGCTTAATATGTGACTTTTCCATTTCTCGCTGGCATGCATTATCTAATGATAATCAATATCGCATGCACTGTATAGAGATGTGTGGGGTCAACATTTGAACATTTCTCCTACGTGGTTTGGATCAACGGTATTGAGCGAAATCAAGTTGGAACACGATGATATAAAATATTATGTTGATAACTCAAGCAAGTAAGCTAATTGGAAGTACTTAATTGCTCCTTTTTCTCTATATAAATCCTCCCCTACCTACATGTAACTCACACATCAATACCCTATCTAAGATCGAGCCTCATACAAACGAAATGGCTTTCCATCTCCAATGTTTATTTTTGTTTGTTATGACCACATTTCTCACAAATCCTTCTCATGCACAACTCACACCTGATTTTTACAACGAAGTTTGCCATCAGGCATTGCCAATCATTAAATCAGTTGTTAAGAATGCAATATCCCGTGAACGACGCATGGGAGCATCTTTACTTCGTTTACATTTCCACGACTGTTTTGTCAATGTAAGTATCAATTCCATGATATATATATAGGGAAAAGTAAATATTATATTGTAGGAGAATTCAAATCTCATGTCATAGATACATTAAATGTGGGACCCATCTATTTAAAAAAAACAAAAAACAAAAAAAATGAGTGGCACACCTTTTTATGGTGTGTATAGGAAGGGTTTGTCTTCTCATGCAACATGAGAAAAACAAACCTCATATATATATATTTATTATTCTTATGTTACATAAGAAAAAATTTATCTCCTACACACACAAATTCAAGATGGGTCCTACTTTACTTTTTCTCTCTCTTATCTTAAAAGTGGACCCACTTATACAAATGAATCAGTAGGAGATAATTATTATCTCCTGCTACGTGAGAAAACTATTACCCATATATATATATATATATATATATATATATATATATATATATATATATATATATATATATATATATATAGGATCCTTTGACACCTCATCTGAGAGCCGTTAGATAAAAAAGATCAACAACTCTGATTTGTAAGCATGTGACACCATTAATCTTTTTTGATCTAACGGCTCTCAGATGAGGTGTCAAATTTGAAATTTGACATTGGTGTCGAAGGATCCTACCTATATATATATATATATATATATATATATATATATATATATATATATATATATATATATATATATATATATATATATATATATATATATATATATATATATATATATATATATATATATATGGTCTAGAGTCATCAATTACATATTGTTCACTATCATGTTGCCTAATTTATTTTGGTTTCTTTTACATCCAAATTAAAGTTGCCAATTTGACTATGCATGCCAAGTTGATTTCGTTACAGTAAAGTATCATTAGTCTTCAATATGTAAACAAGATTTTTTTTTTTTTTTGAAGTTTAATACGTTGCAACCATGTCACTTCTATTATATATTATTATGCACTGAAATGTCTATGCATGGCTGTAAACTATAGGGCTGTGATGGATCAGTTCTGCTGGATGACACCCCAAACTTCATTGGCGAGAAGACTGCATTCCCAAATATGGGTTCAATTAGAGGTTTGGAGGTGATTGATGAAATTAAAGCAGCAGTTGACAAAGCTTGCAAACGCCCTGTGGTATCATGTGCAGATATCTTAGCTATAGCCGCTCGTGATTCTGTGTCCATAGTGAGTGTCCTACAAATCTTTAATTATCTCACTTCTGGTTAAATGTTAATCATTTAAATGTTAAATCTCAATTTTTTGTTTTTTAAATATTATCAATCGGTTCATTGATTATTCAATTAGTCTGGTTCGAGCCGAATATGATCACATAATGACAAAGTCTTCCCTATCAAATCTCAATTTCAATGCAATTAACTTTCCTTAAAACTTAAGTTGTAAGGTGAAGGTGCAACAATTAATAATCTTAATACTCTTGCATTCCTTAATTATGCAAGAACCCTTTGGGCTTTGAAATATTGATAATAAATAGACTTATTTTTTATTTTGTGATGAAATTTCATTTTTTTATTAAAAATTGGAGGTAGCAAGAATGAAAACCTATACCACTCGATCACAAATACCATGTCACGGGAAATATCTATGGTACTACTGTTGTACCATTTACTCAATGCATCTATCCAATAAAAATTAAGGAATGACTATCATGCTTGTATGAAAAGAAGAAAAAAATATTTTTTTTATCTAAGTGTCACTTGTTGAATAGCAGATGTACATACTACATATGTACAGAAGATGATCTCCATGTCACACAACTAATTCTCTTAAAAGTTTTAAGTTAAACGCGAATAAATAATTTTATTATATCTCTTTAACACAAACATTCGGAATACTAACGGAGTATGGTGTTTTGTTAACAGTTGGGAGGTTCACGCTATTGGTTCAATGTGTTACTAGGCAGAAGAGATGCAAGAACTGCTAGCAAAGATGCTGCAAACTCCAATCTTCCTGCTCCTTTTTTAACCTTCTCCCAGCTTCTTTCTAATTTTCAATCACATGGTCTTGACCTCAAAGATCTCGTAGCTCTCTCTGGTGCCCACACCATTGG
Source organism: Gastrolobium bilobum (assembly GCF_033153095.1). NCBI lineage: Eukaryota > Viridiplantae > Streptophyta > Magnoliopsida > Fabales > Fabaceae > Gastrolobium > Gastrolobium bilobum. The sequence goes on along the minus strand of NW_026895774.1, from coordinate 169,654 downwards.
ATTTGCTCACTGCTCAACCTTTCAGAGCAGGATCTATAATGACACCAACATAGCCCCAAAGTTTGCATCTGCTTTGCAGGGTATGTGTCCTAAAAGTGGTGGAGATAACAATTTGGTGGCATTGGATCATGCCACTCCTACAAGATTTGACACTTCATACTATAAGGCTTTGCTGAGTAAAAGGGGTCTCCTCCATTCTGATCAAGAGCTCTTCAAAGGAGATGGTAGTGAAAGTGATGCATTGGTGCAGCTATATAGCAAGAACCCATTTGCTTTTGCCAGAGATTTTAAAGCTTCCATGATCAAGATGGGTAACATGAAGCCTCTTACTGGGAACTTTGGTGAGATAAGAATGAATTGCAGAAAAGTCAACTAAACTACATGGCAAAAAGTGTTCTAAGTTGATTTCCATAATTTTGTGTTTCTACTTCAGAAAAACTGTTTTAACTTTTGAGTTTATTTGATTATGTTTAAATAAAACTGCTTTATTAGATAACGTTTGTTTTGATTCTGTGTCAAGAGCAATATTATATCATATTATTTGTGACATTTGTATAAAATAAACACCTAGAGTGATTTGTATCTCGGAGAAGTAACATCCGTGGGACTTTGAAACCTCGTTAGCTCAATGAATTAGCCAAATGTTAAACCAAACAATTAAGCTATCAAATGCTTAATTGTCTTAAACCTAAATTTTTTTACAAACATAGTCTATACCCCTTTTTAATGAGAAAAGATATAAGGTAGAAAATAAGGGTTCATGTTTCACTCAAATCTTACTATTGAAGTTGTCATTAACATAGACTTCATTTTATTCTCGACTTGAATGAAAGTGTATCCCGTAAAAGATATATGTGGTTTATAAAAAAAAATAGGCTCCATCTTATTCCCACTCTTCATAGTTATAATAGCCAATCATTTCAAAAAATTAAATAGTACATTGGCTTGATTTATAAGGAAGGAATATATGAAAAAAGGGCTAAAATATGAATGGAAAACAACTTATCAAATTCGACATTAATTAATACTCAAGACATAATAGTTGTAATCTATCTCCAGTTTTATAAATTTTTAGGGTTACACAAGGGATTCAAGGAAAACGAGGTAAACTTAATTGTCCCCCAAGTACACAGGAATTGTAGGGAAGGTGAATAATTTCTAACAAGTTGGATTGGAGAGATAAGTCAGACAAGAAGACGCGTTTTAATTAACCAATCATATAATTAATTGACGCATTATATTTTAGCTCGCAATTTTTTGTTTTTAGCCAAGTACTTCCTCTCTTTTTTTGTTTTTCGGCAGAGTGGTCAAGTACTTCCTTCATCTATTAAAATAGTTAAAAAGATCTAATTAATTCAAAAAATTCTTTTGATCTTGGTGAAATCGAAAAATTTCTTTAAAAAATAGTACACCCAAATTACTTGCCAATGACTTTATTAGTTGAGTTAACCAGCTCTTAAGTATTTTTTTGTGGTTGCAAACTAGCTCTTAAGTTAACTACTTATTAGTTATTGTATATACTTTTTTGCATTATGTAACGCACGGCCGCTTCAAGAATCAACGACTATCCTCACATACTAATACGAGTCTTTTCAGTGTACTTTTTCCTCACTCGCACACTTCCCGAGAAAACTTCCCAGGAGGTCACCCATCCCAGAATTGCTCCAAGTCAAGCACGCTTAACTATGGAGTTCTTCTGTTCCGGGCTACCGAAAAGAAGATGCATCTTGTTAGTATAAGTAGTACCAATTAATTCTTATAAGCTATCACAAACTGTGCAGTCTCACACCTGCACAGTCTTTGGAATCCCTCTCTTTCGGGTGTCGATTCGATTCATTCATGCATGTAACCCCACACTGGAAGCCTGTCAGGAGCCGCTCATTGTCCATGCCATTTCGCACCGGCGATCACTCCCCGCCCTCATCAGCGCTCGGGATGTTACATGCCCACCAGCTTCCGCCTGGTTCGTCCTTGAACCACACCGTACTGGAAGAGAGGCCCTGCTCTGATACCACTTGTAACGCCTGACCGCTTCAAGAATCAACGATTATCCCCACATACTAACACGAGACTTTTCAGTGTGCTTTTTGCTCACTCTCACACTTCCCGAGAAAACTTCCCAAGAGGTCACCCATCTCAAAATTACTCCAAGTCAAGCACGCTTAACTATAGAGTTCTTCCGTTCCGGGCTACCGAAAAGAAGATGCATCTTGTTAGTATAGGTAGTACCAATTAATTCTTATAAGTGATCCCAAACTGTGTAGTCTCACACCTGCACAGTCTTTGGAATCCCTCTCTTTCGGGTGTCGATTCGATAACCCCACACTGGAAGCCTGTCAGGAGCCGCTCCTTGTCCATGCCCTTTCGCACCAGCGATCACTCCCCACCCTCATTAGCGCTCGGGATGTTACATGCCCACCAGCTTCCGCCTGGTTCGTCCTCGAACCACACCGTACTGGAAGAGAGGCCCTGCTTTGATACCACTTGTAACGCCCAGCCGCTTCAAGAATCAACGACTATCGCCACATACTAACACGATAGTGTGCTTTTTTCTCACTCGCACACTTCCCGGGAAAACTTCCCAGGAGGTCACCCATCCCAGAATTGCTCCAAGTCAAGCACACTTAACTATGGAGTTCTTCCATTTCGGGCTACCGAAAAGATGTATCTTGTTAGTATAGGTAGTACCAATTAATTCTTATAAGCTATCCCAAACTGTGCAGTCTCACACCTGCACAGTCTTTAGAATCCCTCTCTTTCGGGTGTCGATTTGATTCATTCATGCATGTAACCCCATACTGGAAGCCTGTCAGGAGCCGCTCCTTTTCCATGCCCTTTCGCACCGGTGATCACTCCCCGCCCTCATCATCGCTCGGGATATTACACATTAAAACGGTATCAATTTTTTTCTCATAGATGTCACCTTATTCTTGTTATGATCTTCTTTTTTAATTTTTTTAATTTTACTCTTGTATTTTATATTTCTATATGCATAATTGATAAATATTATCTTATGATAGTTGATAAATAATTATCTCACCTAAAAAGATAAGCTGTTAGGTGAAGATTTTGCCTTTATCCAATAATAATAAGTTATACGACATGTTACCCAGCTAAACGTGGAACATCGACCAAAATATATTTTTTGGCAAATTTTATATACAAACGCCACGCAAACAATACTTATTACAAGATTGTTATGTGACGTAATTCTCTACGACTGGTAGCGAATGACGTTCGTCAATGATTTTGTGACACGTAGACCATTTTTGCAAAAAAAAAAGTTGACTAGATGAAGTTCGTTACTAGTGGTAGTGAATTTGGTACGCAATATGACTATGTATCACGAAATCATAGACGACGAAGTTCGCTACTTGTCATAGCAAATTACGTCATGTGATAGTCTGATAAAAAATATTTTGAGTGACATTTGAATAAATTTTTTTTCCAAAATATAACACTTTAGTCACTCTTCCGCTGAACGTTGAATAAATCTCTGGCGTTATTGTTGCACAAAAAATTCAGTACATTCCACCAATAGAAATATTACATGTCAGCTAAAGTTTTTTTTTCTCTGCCAAATTTTTTTTTCTCTTCTACGATGTATAATGCTCCTATTAATAAAATACACTGAATCTTGATACAACAATATTACCGGATATTTATTCCGAACGTCCTGACCTGTCCAGCGGTCCGGCCCATAGATTGGTTAATTCATTTAATACAATCGACCACAATTTGCAAAATTTTGATCATATTATATGTACTTGCTGTTCCTGCTTTTTCTGACAACTGACAGCTCATCAATACATCTACTTTCACTTTACTAAAAGTAGTGAACCGATGCAACGAGGGAGGTTAATAATATCCAAGGGAACGTGGCAGGCACACGCTTCTGAATTTTTTATTCATGAAAGATGATTTTCATTAATAACCACATCCCAAAGATTTTTCTAAAACCAATAGGACTTCAAAGTTAAAAATAACCCATTGATTGTACCAAGAAAAAAAACCCATTGGATTGAACTGTGTACAACCGCGTCTTCGGTCATCATTCCCCAAAATTTTATATAATTTTCAGCTTCACATTTGACTTCTTCTCGGTTCAAATTAAACTTGGGCACCAACTCCAATATAGTCTTTTGAATCACCTCACCATGCACATAGAAACTCCCTATAAGCCTTATTATATAAGAATTCCACGTAATGATGAAATAAAATGACTTTACAAAGTGCCAAAAGAATCATATAATACGTAACCTACGTGCGTGCCACTTAAGCAGATAGATTCTTTTCCCACTCAAACATGGACCCTCTTATTTTTTGTCTAATTAAATAATTATACCTAGAGTTTTTTCCTTTGACTGCATCATCACATAGGAAAAAATTTACAGCTATATATGCAACTATCATCTCAACTTGCTCAAGTACTAAGTACATTAAACCATGTCAAAACCCTTGCACTCTCTGTTAGCTCTGTCCATCATCCTCATGACATGTTATGCTGATAGCTTTAATACATCAACAATATGTAACCCTTCTGTTTGTGGTAACATCTCAATTCGTTACCCTTTTTGGAAACGGTCCAACACCACCGTCGCCGGAGAATTTTGCGGTTATCCGGATTTTGGCCTAGAATGCTCGGAAAACCAACCCATCATAACTCTACCAAGTGATACATACTTTGTTACAGATATAAACTATGACAATCATTCAATTACCCTTGTTGACATAGATGTAATGAACCAACCATGTCCACGGGCGAAAAACAATGTTACCATAGCAAATCTTCCATTATCTTTTAGCTCATTAGATTTGAATCTCAGTTTCTACTTCAATTGTAGTTCTTACCCTTCATATGTGGATCCTATAGGGTGTTTGGTAAATGATTATAACATGAAGTCCTATGTGTTTAAGGCTGGTGATGAAGCTGATGGCTATGATTGGAATAGGCTTTGTGAGGAACATGTTGTGGTGACAGTGAAGGATGATGAGATTGATAGTAATGGTATTGGTGGTTTGATATCTGGGTTTGGTGTTGCTATGAATAAAGGGTTTGTTCTTGATTGGATGAAAGCTGTGGATTGTGCAGAGTGTGAGCTGTATGGTGGATATTGTGGATATGATCAAACAATTAAGCAATCAAGGTGCATATGCAGAGATGGCAGTGTTTCTGCCAAAAGTTGCAAAAAAGGTACGCTCATTCTAGCTTGTTGAAAAGTGTTTAGATTTTCTATTTGTGCAATCTTTGCTCATCTTCAGAAGTATTAGTAAGCATGCAAATTTCAATTGATTTAATTTATTAGAACTTGCTTATTAATTAATGTTCAACACTTTATACTTGTCCATAGATTAACTTAATGGCTAGATTTGATGTTGTAGTTCATTTTGGATGCTTTATTTGATTGATATCTTTGGTTGCATTGGTGTAGTTTAGAGTATCCAAGTTTACTTCTTTAATATATTTTTGGTGGACCGCAGATTATGTCAGAATATAAAAATCGTCACATCAATTATGATATTGACTATATTATAAGTAGCAGGCTGTACTTGACCAAATAATGTTTAGGTATTTTTAAATCCAGAAATAGTTTTTTGTTATATATAATGTACTTTTTGAAATATATAAATATATATATTTTTAAATTATTAGATCCTACTTTTTTTAAAAGGAAAGATTTTTGTGGCAGACATTACTTTTCTGCCATTTGCAGAAAAGTAATACCCTTTTATATTATTGTATTTATTATTTTAATAGAATTTATATATATGTGTGTGCTGTGTGGGTGTGGGTATGGGTGGTTGGGGGTGGCTCAAAAGTCAAAACCCACAGCTTACGTTTGCCTAATTAAATTTATCAAAAAGTAATCATGAATTCTTTTAAATGAATAATTAATTGCATAACCGAAAAAAAATTGTTTCAAAATTATTGATGAATAGTTATTGGTTAATTTTTTTTTATGGTAGATACCAACCAAAATTTTAATAAGTCCGACTAATTCACTTTTAGATTTGAACCTTTTCACTCTTTTCAAGAATTAGGATTCTCAATAATCGAATTTATTATCTTTGGGTTGGTTAATTTGATCAATCAATTGAAAGATTACTTCTTTTAAAGTCGAATATTTTATCATTAATATTTAATTTGTTTTTCAATTTCATATCCACAACTATTTGGGTTTAGGACTTGATTGTGTACTGGGTCCTGAATGGAGAATTAACTGGGGACTTAGTTGGGTATATGGGTCAGGAATTGAAATGGGTCTTGGGCTTAGGACATGAGAAACATGACCACTGGGTTGCCCGTCTAGCATAAGTATGGGCCGTTCGGATAGTTATGGACCCAAAAGAAAAACTTACTAGCCAAAATAAGAACACAGAATACTTCATAGTTTTTGGTTGTATTAATCAGAGAATAACCCGACAAAAAAATAAGGACAGTCGTGTGTATGGAGAAGGCTTTGTGGGAGAGATTTACTTACTTAATGTGATCTCCCGCTTCGAAAGGATTAGTCTTCGGTTGTCGGCTGGAGGATACCTTGAGAAACCAAAAAACCAAAAATAAATAAATAAGGACAGCCATATTTGTTGGATGAGTGAATGAATTATTTATTCTACATATTTTGTTTGTTTAGCTGACACAGTAATAGAAGTGGAGCTGACAGAAACAAAAACAATGCTATATTTCAAATCCCCTTAGCCCAACTTTGCACCAGCATTTTTGAGTTGCTTTTTATATAAAATCTTTTTGTTTAGAATAAATGCATATATCGACCGAGTACCTAACATTGCAAGAGAAATACTAGTAGGAGACTTATTCCTTTATTTTAAGGATAACAGTAGTAAAAAAATGATTTTTTTTAATGAAAAGGGAAAACAAAATAAAAAATAAAAACGGGTAGGTAGAGAGTTTTGGTACCTTAATTAATGTATTATCAGTTTGCGTCTTGAGCAATCAGTTTTGAACAACGGTTCTCCAGTAAAGCACAACCATTGTTTTTGAAATGGTCAATCCATACTTGCCTGCTTGTAGTATTCAGTTCCAATTTGATTATATATATTTTGTATTTTGTCCATTTTCTCATGTTTCTTTTATCATTCTCCTTAATTAAATTTGCATTCATATCATTAAATAGAACTTGAAAAAATACTAGTCACAAAATAACTTATGGGACAAGAAGTCAAAGACACCACAACCTATGAATAAGTTTTACCTTGTAATAAATTTCAACCGTTAAATGAACGAAAATCAACTGTTAAAATTTGGTGTAAGAATTATTATTATTACACTTATTCAAATTGATCATATCCATATCCATATATATATATATATATATATATATATATATACTATTCATAATATATATAATATAATAGTTTGTAAACATTTTTTTTTTTTTTTTTATAAATATAACCTAATACACATATAGATAATAGCAAAACCAAAACATTATTGGACTCATAGTACTCCTTTTTTATGTCCTTCAACATCGTCAACACCATTTATATAAAGCTACCAAACAAGTTGAACGTCATTAAGCTTGACTGTGATATAAATTGTACTTTACTTAATTTTTCACCTACCCAACACAATTCATCTGCTAGTTAGGCCCTCTTAGATTTCTATCATCAAAGCCTTTTTCATCAATCCCACCCATGCCTCCTTCTTTTTTCTTCATCAAGACCTTTTTCCTCCTCTCACTCTTCTTCCCAACATATTTGGCTATTGATGCCAAAGGGTACACAGATTGTGCACCTTTTACCTGTGGGAATTTCAATAACATTAGTTACCCTTTCTGGAATAACAACCAACCAGATTATTGTGGGCATCCAATGTTCAAGCTTGATTGCCAACAAGACAACGTGACTATTGAAATAATGTCTCAGAATTTCCTAGTCCTTTACATGAATCAAACGTCTCAAATTTTGAAGATTGCAAGGTTAGATTTATGGGGTGCTGACCATTGTCCGAAACAGTATATCAATGTCAGCTTGGACTTTTCTTTCTTCAACTACACTTCCAATGATCATAACTATACTTTGTTATATGACTGCAATCCTTTTCCTTTTACACCTCCTGCGAATTTCGACCCTACTATGGAATTTACCTGCCCCAAAGATGGTGATCCTGGTTTTGGATACTTAGTGTTAAGTACAGATTTGGTTTATATGAATGATCTGGGGTGCAAGAATAACATCACAGTTCCTGTGGCTATCCAGAGTTCCATTAAAGATGTACAAAGTGTTTTAGATGAAGGTTTTGAAGTTGGGTGGAATGTAGTGGATGGAGACAAATGTGATAGTTGCATACAATCTGGTGGGAGATGTGGATACAATGCATCTATAAATGCATTTATGTGCTTCTGTCTTAATCAGCAATCTTATGGTGGGATTTGTGGGAAAAACTCAGCAAGGTCACCATTAGCAGCACCAAACCGGGCACTGTTACCACCACATCCACCAAAAATTCTAGAGAAGTCTAATCCTGCTACGAGTATGTATTCTTCCTTCTCCTGAATTTGATTAGGTTCTCCTACTGAATAATTTTATAGCTGTTTTTTTGGATGCATTCGATTTCCTAGACATGGAATTGTTTGGTTTGTGTTTTCAAAGGTGCTCTTTTGTTAGAATGATTCCCTTTGATATTTTTCACCATTTTGTGCAGAATAGTAATAATGAACATAAACTTTTCAAAGGGTGTGTGCTACTTTGGTGATTAGATGTTAAAATTTAGGATTTTATGGAAAGATGACAGCAATAGTTACCAATCATGAAGTTTCTGTCAGAACAGAATCTTATCCCTTTCATCAATAGTGTTAGAGATATAAAACCAATCATGAAGCTTCACTTGACAACTTACTCTCTTAGAAGACTTGGTCTTTGACAAATAGAATAGAACAACTTGCTTGCTAATTGCAAGCAAATTACAATAGAACAAGCACAGATACTATTGGGACCTTCATAACCCACTTTTGGATTGGTTCTGAAAACTTCAAAGTTGTTATCTGCCCCTGAAATGTATTTCGGTATAATGAATTTGTTTAACCCTCAGTTAACTCTTTCAACTTCTTACTTCCTGTTCTGTTGAGGCCTCACCCATTTCTACTGGAATTTAACATAGAGATGATTATCAATTTATCATAATACGTTTGAATCTAGCAATCTAATATATGAGAGAGGTCAGATTGTTATTGTCACTAGTGTATGCTAATCTTAAGTGGATTGATATAATAATTATGTTTCAGAAAATAACTCAAAAATAAGTAAATTTTATATGCCAGATAGTTACTGTCTGCTCTATTGAATTCGGCTGATACAAATTAGTAACTAGTTTATGTTAATTAATTCATTTCTAAACAATTATTATTTAGTAAGTTGTTGTTGATGCAGTACTAGGCATTTAAAAATTGCAATACGGAATATGTCATTGCTACATAAGCTATATTGGTTTAGTCATGCCAGGGTTTTGGGATGAAGACAGATACATCTGTTTGGATAAACAAAAATATAATAATAACATATGTAATTATAATGCTCATCGTGTCAGAGATTAAGATGGCTAGGTTAGGTTGCCACTATGGAGAGGGAAACAAATAGGGCAGGCCAGGAATAAGAAACAATTTTTATTTTTTATTTTTTAAATTAAGCTTATTTGGAATGTGCCATCCACCTAATGTTTTGATTCCTGAGTGGCTCTTCTTTCGCTTGTACAGCCAGAACATTTTTGTAGCTTAGTTGGAATGAGTATTCCACCTAATATTTAGCTTAATTTACATGTACCCCATCCTTGGTCAACACCTCCCTCCTTTTTCTCAGTCTCTACCAACTTTTCTCCCTCACAAAATAAATTTTGTGTCCTGCTCAAATCTTACCTATCATTTTCCTAGTAGTAAAATAGGGAAGTATCCATTTACAAATTTTTACAAATTACACTATCTTCTCCCAGGAGAACATAGTGTCACAGATGAACTCCTCAATCCTGAAAGCTGAGATAGATATATCAGTAGCATTAACTCAATGTGTCCATACACAACAATGGGATGATCATAACCACATAATCTTACTCCTCACGTCAGTAGTTACCATCTGTTTCTTCATCTTAACCACCTTTCCACAATCCCACTCTCAACATGACACCAGATACTCAGTGTGTTGAAGGCCATACTAAGTAAGGACAAGTGTCCAACCCAGTACTGTGTGGAGCGACCAATTCAAGCCTCATTGCATGTGTAATCAAAATACTTCAATTCAAATCGGTTACAAAGTTTCAGAGTGCTGGAGATATTAACATATCCAGTTATATATACCATGAGAATGGTGATGTTGGGAATTTACTCGGTTAGTCCATTAAGATTTCCCCTGTTTTGGGCTCCCCTAACTGATGATAAGAGACCTTGTTTTTTTTTTTTTTTTGGTTATACGAATTTGTAGATGCGATTATATTGTCACTTTGGCAAGTGCTCTAGTCATAGAAGTAATAGTGAAAAAGAGTGGGGTTGTTGTTCCTATGAGTATTGATGTATCAAGAACTAACTTATTTATGTGACCAAAGTTGGATCGATCTTTAAGGTTTCTTGGAAATATTTTAAATTAATTAAAACAAAATTTTAAAACTAAAAATTAACAACTCCAAAATCAAGAACTACGATCAGATACCTTCAAACCTTCTTGCTATATAGCTCCCAGTTTACCACCCTTTAGCCAAGTCCTTAGCTATCATAATACGTTTGATTTTGACAGACTAATCTATGATAGTGGTCAGAACATTATTAATATTCGTATGCTAATTTAACTTCAGAAATAATAATCAAAAAATTGAGTAAACTTTTTTTTTTTTTTTTGATAACAAAATTGAGTAAACTTTATAAGCCAGATAGGTTACGTTCTATTCTATTAGATACAGACTGTACAAATTAGCAACTAGTTTATTTAAATAAATTCATTTCCAAAACATTGTTAAGTAACAAATTGATGTTGATGTCGATGTCCTAACTATGGTCATATATAATATAAATTGAAATATGAATAAGTCATTGATGAATAAGTTGTGTTACTTTTGTAATGAAGTACACATGTCAGCAGTTTACTTACTAGTCAGCAACTGATACATTTACATAGATAAACAAAATTAGATTATCCCATATGTTTCTAGTGCTCGTCTTGGTAGAGGTCAAGATGTTAGGTGTCAACTTTAAAATATTTTATATTTGGAAGCATGGACAGCTAAATAAATAGTGCTGGTGCAGGCCAGGATCAAGAAAGTGAGAATTCAGAAATGGGTTTGTTTGATTGTTTTTTCTTTTTTAAACTGTTTTGTAGAATAGTTATAAAAATATGTGTTTTATGTGTTTTTTTTTTAAAGTCAAAATACAAAATAAAAACAAGGCAGACATATTTTTTAAATTTGATTCAAAAAATAAAAAAATAGCAACAATTTTTAAATTTTTTTTTATAAAACCGACTTTATCAAATAGGTTTTTTTTTGTATTTTTTTAAAACCAAAAAAATATTTTTAGGAACAATATTCAAACAAGGCTTATGTCCTAATTTCTTGAAGACGAAGAAAATAAATAAAATAAAAAATTCTTGAAAGCAAATCCGCTGCATTTAACGTTAGTTAACGCTATAAAAGCAGTACTAAGCACCTTTTTTTTATTAAAAAGGTAAAATGTTAGTTGTCCATATAGAATTCTTTATCTAACTTAAATTGAAATTTTGTTAACTTATTGTCTTAACTTTTGCTTGCTATTTTAACAATAAAAATATTTCATTTTAATATACCGAAGGTATGTAAGAAATTTTGAAAATATTTTTCATATTGCCGTAGTACTGAAGATTTAATATATATTTTCATTAAATTTGAAAAAAAGTAATATAATTGACTTTTTTTTTTGGTATCCTAATATAATTGACTTTTACTATTTTATGGTTTTACCCACTATTTTATGGTCATTCTCATTTGAGTCATACATTTTTATTTTTTAATAAAGAGTACATACTAGTACCAAAGATATGTACAGAAATTTTATAAGTGTAATTAATTTTTCTCTATTTAAAATCTATACTTATAACTATGTTGCATCAATCACTCAAAATAACAATTTGTTTAAAAAAGAAAATCTTAAAATAGACCCTTCATTATTCTCTTAAAAGAATTAAGATGATACTATTTGAGTTACAGTAAGATAGATAAATAAGGACAAAAAGAATATAGAATTAACGAATTACATGTAAAGAAAGATTTTAAGTTTTCTTTTTTCCATAGGTATTAACTAAGGTTTGAACTCAATTAATTAAAGCAGAAAGTACCCATAGCTAATGAGTACTCTAAAGTAAACTCTTTGGATAAGAAAAAAGCAATATGATACTATACAAATTTATATATAGACAATCATAAGAAATTGATTATATATCATTATGATATTATTTTAAAAAAATTGACCCACAAAGGAAAAACAAAAGAGTAAAGTTAGGAAACTCAGTGGTACTTTCGTCTTTTTAAAAATTTCAAGTCAATTTCTCTGGTCAATCGATGTGATACAGTGACATAGGAAACTCATAGGTAGTTTCACGGGTGACTCTTGCTTTGATTATATGGTCGTGGGAATCGTGTGGCCATCATTTTGAACATTACCTCTACCTCGTCCTAGTCCTCGTTCTCCTCGAGAAAGAGAAAAACACTTTTAAAAGCTATGATATATATAATTTGTGTGGCATTAAGTAAGTAACTGTAAGGGCCTTGTCGATAAAGAATGGATGATAATATTGATATACGCTTAGTCCTTGCAACCATAGCCACCGTGTTTTTGTTCATCTTAACCAATTTGCCACAGTCCCATTCTGAAGAAGAGACCAAATACACCAACTGTAGCAAGCTGCCATACAACTGTGGAGATGTGTCCAACATCTCCTACCCTTTCTGGGGAGAGAACAGACCCCAATATTGTGGCGGTGGCCACGAATTAGATTTCAAACTTGAGTGTCAGAATGATAATACCACCATTCTGAATGGCTTACAAAATTTCCAAGTTTTGCATATCGACACAACAGCTTACACCATTAGAATGAAGCAAAGGTTCAATGATGTTTGTTCTCCGACATTTGATGACATTTACTTGAACCTGAACCCAACCCTCTTCGCGTATATAGAAATTGTGGAAAACATCACCATTTTCTACAACTGTTCCTCTTCAGATTCCTATCATGAATATCCTGAATACAACTTCATGTGCAGAAATGGGAACGGTACCTATCGAGTGGGTGAGGAGGATGAGCTGTTGAATGAATTTCCAGAGCTTAAGTACTGCGAGCGACATATCCAAGTGCCGATTGAGGTTCCTCTTGAACTTGCTGGCAATAGATTTGATGCTCTGAAAAGAGCTTTGGATGCTGAGTTTGAGGTGAACTATACTATTCATGATCCACACGCTCAAGAATGCATAGTATGTTTGGATAGTAAAGGAGCATGTGGAGTCAATCTAACTTCTCATGAATTTACCTGTTATTGCCAAGATGGATCTGATGCTATTCATTGCTATGGTCGAGGTTCTAATAGTATGTTTTCTTTACCCCTCTTGTTCTTTATTACTTCATCTACCATTTTCCTCATACTGATTTTAAGACCGTCTTCAAATATTAGATTTTGAATGATACAATACAATTTTGCTAGAATAGTATCTTGCTAGATACCAATTCCCATTAGGAAATCTATAGAACTAGGACCCCTCTAATTAAACAAATCAGAGGCTTGACCACCTTGTCACTAATCAATTCCTTCTTGCCAAGTATGACAGAACAAATTACAGTTTGGAAGAACCCACACCCTCTATTGGGCTCTTGTTGAAATCTTCCCATGTTATGCATTTGATTATGTTTTCATCCATTTTTTTTTTTTTTTTGGTGGGGTGTTTTCATCCATTTTTGTTCCTAAGGGACTTTGATCAACTTACCAATTAACACTTTTTTATGCTGGAGTTCCTATTCCTATTTCTTGTTGAGGCTTTGTAGTTTCTTACACAGTAATCCTTTTCCCTACTTCTTTAGCAAGTACCATAATGCATTGCTATGGGTTTCGGTATTAGTTGTCGAAACTTTATTAACATAAATACTAGGACAGCTAAATAAATTCTTAGATATATAAAAAATCACTTCTCGTTAAATCCAATTAGCGAAACTTTAAAACATAAATCTTAGGTATATGCTGAGATAAAAATTTTATATTGTATTATTTTGTTACATGTGTGTTACTTCGTAAATATGAGTTAATAGTAATAAGTAATGAAAAAAATTAAAGATCATAATTAGAATGCAAATAATTAATAATAATATTCCATATTAGAAGGTGTTTTCAAACCCAAATTTACTTAATAATCTTTCGGAGGTTTAAGTGACGATTACGTTTGTTGACTGAGCTTTGAGGAAAAGCCAGAGTCGTTGACTGCATATTTTTCCAAGTCTTGCTGTGTCCTTCTCTAGTGGTCCCGTACAAGTATTGGGTTTTTCCTTCTTCACAGCTTCACTTAGATTAGATCCAACGTCTACCTTTGAATGTGTCAATGATATAATTAAAAGTTCCCTTAGAATATGCTCTCCAGTTATTCATGATTTGATTTTTCCGTTCTCATTTCTTCTTCTTCTACCTACTTTTATTATGGTTGAATCAAAATTAAATTAATAGTTTTTATTTAATATTATTTTTATAACAATTAATTTGATTTTAGAAATTATAATTATAATTTTTTTTTCTACAATTATGAACAAAGTTCTTTAGACAAAAATAATAATACATATGATCCATACTTTTTCCTTTTATTTTCTTCTTTTACTTTCATTTCACTAGCTTCTATACTTACAACCATTATTCAATCATCTCACTGTTAATAAAACAATTTAATATGGATTTAGTTGATTGAAACTTTGCACCTTTGTGGGGGCAAAGCAATCAATTGGTTGAAGCTTATCTCAGATAAGTGACAGTAATAAAATAGCGTTAAGATGTTTGTCATAGGTCAATTTTTTCACTGTGACTCAGGCAAGGGAAAGAAGAAAAGAAAAGCAGGCAAATCATTGAGGATATGAATCCTCTAATGTGAAAAATCACATGACTATGTCATGTGAGAAATCATAACCATACAAAGGTACATCAATAATAATAAAGGAGGAGAGAAAATATATATTAAAATAAGTAATTACAAAATCATAACCGTTGATTTACCTTTGTATGGTTGTGATCTTCTCACATGACCATGTCATGTTTTTTTTAGAGGATCCATTTCCAATTATTGATTTGGCAACAACTACATCTTAAGGGTAAATTGGTGATTTCAGTTGTCAACGGAGTTGTTGTATTGCATTTGTATGAAATTGCAGCAAGTCTTTATATATTCCTTCTTTCTGGTCCAACACGTCTTTCGCTGTCATAGACTTCATTTTCAGCTTTCTTCTACTTTAGAAAATTTTAAATTATTGATGTTGAAAAACATGCTTTGATTTCTCCACTCTCAATTACAAAATTCACACTAATTAAAATCATTCACTTATTCATTTTTTTGTCCCCTCACAAAAGATCATTCATTTTTATAATATTACTATTTACATAACTTTTAGTCATAAGTATGCAAACTTTATATCCATAGCTTTTAGTCACAAGTGTGTAAAATTTATATAGATGACTTTATCTAACTTTAATTAAGTGCAGCCAACAATATTCCATACTTGCAGTTGCATGCAGTTACAATTCTGTGCTTCCCATTGTTGCTTATTAAATTTATTCTGTAGGTATGGAAGTAATGGGGCCAATCAAAGGATAAAAATAAGAGTAAATACAGTTACAAATTTCTGTGCATAAAAAGGCTATTCGCCAAATTCAAAGTGGACTTTTTAATACTTTTGAGAGACTTTGGGTCTTTTTTGAATTTGTGAAGGACCACTTTCAACTAAATGAGTTCATTTTGAATTTCTCAGTAACCTTTTTATTTGCTAGGGCCAATTGTGAAATTTGCACAAAAAATGTATTTATTCTAAAAATAATTCTTGGCTATTAATTTGTATTTTAAAGTACAAAACACCTAACTTAGCAATTGATCACTAATTGATTTCATAATATATTACATTATGTGAAGTATCACTGTGATGTCACTATTACTGGGAATGACGTAGGGTATCTTAATTCTCAATAGTATTCAGTTATTTGTCTATACTTATTATATGACTACAAAAAATGGTGTCTGCACACTTCTATTGCAAGGTACTTCACCTACTTCCCATTGTGGAGGTTCAACTTTTGACAAGTTATTATCTACCCCCACCTATAAAACTACAAAAACACCCTTAACAAGTTCACAAAACTGCAAGTTTCTTCTTAGTTCAGGAAAACAAAGATTGTGAGTTGGCCTACTTTTCCAATCTTTGTAAATGAGCCAATCTCTGGTTATCTGTTGCTTGAACTTTTATTTTGTCTTCCTCTGTCTTTTCAAACACCAATCTTAATAAACTCCATTATTAAATAGTAGCATATTTTCTTGGATAAATTTCCACTATACATACCTACCAACCACCTTGAAATTTCCTCTGAAGGCTTTCCTCAGACTCCATCCAAATTCTCTTCTCTTTTCTTCTGTGCTACCTTTTTTTCTTTTTCAAGTCTCAAGCACTAAATGATCCTTCAGATCTTCTTCCATTACAATAAACCTCAACTATGCATTATTACCATTATCTTCTTCTTGTCTACCACTGCTCTATCTGTTAATCCAAAATTTGAGGCTTGTACACCTCAAAGCTGTGGAAATGGCCCAGCCATTAAGTATCCTTTCTGGATTCCTTATGAACAGGAACCATATTGTGGCTATCCTCAGTTTGAGATCACCTGCAAGGACAAAAATCCAATTCTTACAGCATCTAATTATGATTTTTTAGTAAAAGATATCTCTTACTCTAACTCTTCATTTACTGCAACCAACATTGCTGTCTTTGAGGACAAGTGTCCTGCTCCTATCTATAATTACAGCCTTGATCAAACTCCATTTTCCTATAGTTCTGAAAATTCCAATCTCTCTTTCTTCTACAACTGTACCACAGAACCAATAGATTACCCCACTTACGGTGTTGACTGTGCTAAAAATGCAACACATTATTCTTTTGCTGTTTTTCATAAGGAGGCACTGGAGCACAAAAACTCCTTTAATGAGTGTCAGTTTATGGTTAATGCACCATTGTACATGAATGCTGCTGTTAATTTCAGTAGCTTACTGCGAATGAATTACACTGAAATTTTGAAGATGGGGTTTCTTTTGAATTGGACTGCACCTGATTGCCAGTACTGTGAGAAAAGTGGTGGACGCTGTGGCTTTGATGGTTCTCAGTTCCTCTGCTTCTGCAAGGATAAGTCCTACCTAAAAAGTTGTGGTGGTGGTAAAACATTTGGAAAATATACTGATCGTACTTTATATAGTTTCTTAAGCAAGCATTCTTCTCTTTGTATGCAGTTTCTTTTCCCTTTATTCATTTTTTTTCTTTCTCTTTTGTGTACAATGCAGTTTCTTTGCTAATATGCCATTTCAGAATATGCTAACCAATTAACTATAACAGAACATTGGTTTTCCTTTTGACCTCTCAGACACATCTTAAAGTATATCTACAGATAAGATGACTATGGTTTCACTATTTCAAAATGTGTGTCATTAACATAATGTGCGGCCACACTTACAGCCATAAGAGCTCTTTGTGTTTTTATAGACACAGTAACAAAATCAATTGTGTAGTTGTTTGATGTCATCATCAACTGTGTGTTGAAAAGATTCAGCTACCTATAACTTTTTGTCCTTCTTTCAATGTGATTACGTCTTTGTCAGTTGTCAGGCACTGATTGCTTATCATCTAAATATGCAGAAAATTGGCTGAAATTGAGTATTCTTTATGTTTAGAATTTAAAGGAAACAACCTAAATGCTCTCCAGTCAGGAACTGGTGATATCATTACTTTGAAATGGAAAACGAATATTGATTGGTTAATTTTTGAATTGTCTGATGTTAGTGTAGTATACAGTTATTTGTATTTCCCATTTTGCCTTTCTACAGGTTCTTTTATTAGACCATAGACATTAGTGCTTACTTTCTTCATGAAGCATTTGGTGAATGTACATAAATATACATGTTTACGTTTGTTAGATTCAAGTAGAATATCCTCCTTGAATTGGCACAATGCTCTAACTCATCTTTCCTTTTGCTGCTAATTGTTGCAGAGAAATTGAATTCGAAGACGATAATCATTATAGGTAATTGATGCCATTTTCCTTGATATTTTATTTTTCATTATTTTTCTAGTATTTGTTTCATCAATAATAATATATGAATTGAAATTTTCTATGGCTCTTGACTTCTTCGTAGGTGTTTGTTCTGCTGTGTTCGTAACACTTGTAGCGTCCATTGCATTTTATTTCTATCGGCGCCAAAAGAAG
This sequence comes from Gastrolobium bilobum, assembly GCF_033153095.1. Taxonomy (NCBI): domain Eukaryota; kingdom Viridiplantae; phylum Streptophyta; class Magnoliopsida; order Fabales; family Fabaceae; genus Gastrolobium; species Gastrolobium bilobum. Next base: position 151,200 of record NW_026895774.1, on the reverse strand, counting down.
AATAGTTATGCAAAGTCATATGTACAATCTCAGAGCTTCTCTTCTGAACCATCTTTAAAAGATCCTGAGAGGGGAAGTCAATACTTTGGAGCACACCTCTTTGCATACAGTGAACTTGAAGAGGCCACAAACCACTTTGATTCATCCAGAGAACTAGGAGAAGGGGGTTTTGGGACAGTGTATTTTGGTAAAAACAAGCATCCTTTTGTTGTATTTATTGGCATCTTTGTGCTTTCAATAATCTCTTACATTGATTTATGTCTTCTGATGTTTCTTGTCCAGGCAAACTGCGAGATGGACGTTGTGTTGCAGTGAAGAGGTTGTATGAGAACAATTGCAGGAGAGTGGAGCAATTCATAAATGAAGTTCAAATCCTAACTAGGTTAGTCCACCCAAATCTTGTATCACTATATGGATGCACTTCTCGACACAGCCGTGAACTTCTGCTTGTATATGAGTACATTCCTAATGGAACTGTTGCTGATAATCTTCATGGTGAACAAGCCAAACCTGGAACACTCTCTTGGCATACTAGAATGGATATTGCCGTAGAGACTGCTAGTGCATTGAACTATCTACATGTTTCTGGCATCATCCACAGAGATGTGAAAACCAATAATATTCTTCTTGACAATCACTTTCGTGTGAAAGTAGCAGATTTTGGACTTTCACGTCTTTTTCCAAACGATCTCAGTCATGTTTCAACAGCTCCACAAGGGACTCCAGGTTATGTGGATCCAGAGTATCATGAGTGCTACCAGCTTACTAACAAAAGTGATGTTTATAGCTTTGGAGTAGTGTTGATTGAGTTGATATCATCCTTGCCTGCTGTTGATATCACAAGGCATAGGCATGAAATCAATTTATCCAACATGGCCATTAACAAGATTCATAACCAGGCATTGCATGAGCTTGTGGATCCAACTCTTGGGTTTGAATCAGATTACAAGGTAAGGAAAATGATAAATGCTGTAGCTGAATTAGCATTTCAATGCTTGCAAAGTTCCAAAGATGTGAGGCCTTCTATGGAAGAAGTGTTTAATACTCTCAAGTATATACAAAGTGATGGAAAATATAAAAGCCAACCCGAGGTAATGGATATCTCAAGCTCAACAGAAAATGTTGTGTTGCTGAAGGATGACCCACCTCCACCATCACCAGATTCAAATGCTGTGAGCAAGTCTACAACACCAAATGCTAGTGGATAAAGGAACCTTCTTTTACGTTTCTACTTGTTAACCTTATCTAGGTTTACATACATAAGTAGAGACAGCATCAACTGGTAGAATATACCCAGTTAAAGTCTGAATTCTGTCATCTACTGATGCGAATAACCTTTTAAAATTGATATGTTTGTATAGATGATAAAGCTTCCTTAGTTATGAAATTTCATCTTTTAAATGATTATATAATTATATCATTATTAAAAAAAAAAAATTCTTTTAGTTGCAAGTTCAGATAAGATGACTTTTTCTATTTCTTTCTTCTTTTAATAACTTTTTATGTTAATATCAGATTTTGAATTATAAGCTCCAACCAAATTCTCTAATCTAAACAACCAGTGCTTCCTTAGTAGCTATTCTTTTTTCTTTTCTCTTTAATATTTATTGGTGAAAAGCATATTAGAAACATTAAACTTGCATATTGACGGAACAGTGACTATTGTGCCACTGTTCCCACATAAATATACCAAAATACCACGCGCGTGAACCTATTTTCCAAACTGTCATGCATGTAAGGTCGCTTGGAGCATTAGAGAATTATGCATGATGAGGTGTCAGCAAGCTGGTGATGTCAAAGTTCGCTTCTGACACAAGCGACCTCTGTTGCAATTAATGCCTCACCTGCCATGACACGTGGCTGACATGCAACAGAGGTCGCCCCCCATCTGGGCGACCTGTGTGCAACGGCTAGTGCCACGTGGCTGACATGCACCAAGGTCGCGTCCCACTTGGGCGAACTTGATGCAACGGTCACTTTTCTCACCCCTATATAAAACCCCCCTCTCCCCCGTCATCCCAGCGCCCCCTTCCCCTCCGTTTTCTCTCTCTCTCTTATTTTTCTTCTTTCACTCTCTTCCTCTTTTAATTTTCTTTCTCTCTCATTTGCCTTCTTTGTCTTTATTTATATTAATTGCAACATAGGTCGTTTGTGTCAGAAGCGAACTCTGACACTACCAGCTTGCTGACACCTCATCATGCATAGTTCGCTACTGCTCCAAGCGACCTTGCATGCGTGGCAGTTTGAGAAATAAGTTTACGCGCGTGGCATTTTGATATATTTGTGTGAGAACAGTGGCACAATAGTCATTGTTCCCATATTGACGTAAATATGTTACCAGACAGGTAGTACCTTCAATATAAACTTCAATAAAACATGGCTCTTTAATTTTGTTAAAACGTAGATCACGAAACCAAACGTTTAAGTAGTATTTGGTGTTACGGCTCTAGGGCATCAGCAGAAAAACAAAAAGTATTTTCGAAAATATTGTAACCACTTAGTTATGAACTTTCGCAACAACAAAAAAAAAGTAATTTCACAAAATTATTACTTCATACGACATTAATCAGAATGTAATGGTAACTAAGAATGGTAATGAGATTTCAAATGGATCAATGCAGCAACTCAACTCTCAGTCACAGTGACTAGAAAACCCACACTGGACAAATCTATTGATTGAAGTGATAGATGGAATAAGACAAATAAGAGTCAATCTATTATGAAAGGAAAGAACTCATGAAAAGATGGAGAAAGAGAAGTAGTTCAGGAAGAAAGAGTGAGACTGTCATTAGGGAGATAAGTACCGTTAAATGCAGTACATTTGCTTTCAAGATTTTTTTTTTCTTCCGTTCTCGAGATCATTTGACGCGACAATGATCAAAGTGTTATGTTTGGACAAAAAAATTATCAGACTTTCATGCCAACAGTAAATTTTGCCAAAATGTCACGCGACATAATTCGCTACACAGTGTAGCGAATTATACATGCAAGTAATTCGCTTCACAGTGTAGCGAAATATGGCACGCCAGAATACACAGAACCAAAAATAAATGCCACATGTCAAATTTTGAGAATTCGTTACATAGGGTAGCAAATTTTTCAAAATTTAACATGTGGCATTTTTGGTTCTGACGTGACATATTTTGCTACATTGTGTAGCGAAATACTTGCATGCATAATTCGCTACGTAACGAATTATGCCGCGTGGCATTTTGGCAAAATTTACCGTTGACGTGGCTGGTAATTTTTTTACCCAAACGGGACAAAATGGTCACTGTTTCATCATTTGACATACGATTTTTAAAACCGAAATTAGCACATGTTGCATTTTCTGAATTTTCTCCTTCTTGTTTCTGGCCTGCACTAGCACTAAATAATATAATAATTGAACCTAATTAAATTGAACCAATTTTTTTTTTTGAAGTATAGAGGTTTCTCCCGAATACAAATGCTTTGTAATTCATAAATAATAATTTAAAAATATGTAAAGAGTCTTGATTAATTAAGTTCAGCCTGTACTTATAATAGGAAGACTATTATAAGTTCAGGCTTTTTGACCCTTATGACCCTTAATTAATAATTAATTATCAAATTGCCCTTCATTCAAAATTATTTCAAAAATTTACCCTCCCTAACAAACATAACATCAATCTGCCCCTTTCTAATAACTGATATGACCATTTTTATATTAGAAATAGAAAATGGGTGCAAGACTTTTGACTCACTGATCAACGCAAAATCCGTGTTCAATGGACAATGCTTATTTTTTATCACAATGAGGGGGTCATTGAAATTAATTATGGAAAACAAAGAAGAAAGAGGAGATAATGACGATGATGATGATGGACCTAAGGAAGGGGACATGGGCGTCCATTTTTGTCCAAATGCACAACTTTCTATTTATATTGCCAACCTTTTTACCGGCAACACCTGCAATGCAAGTATTCAAAGTAGAAAATCCTGACACTATAGGCTTTTTAAGGGTATTGTTTATTGGGAAAAAAATTATTAGGTTCCAGACGATCACTCAGTGATTTTGTTTTTTTATAAATGGAAAACTTCTTTCACTTTTATCTTTTTTTTTAATTTTTTTCCTTTTAATTCATTTTTTTTTCTATTTTAGGGAGGGACTACCATAGTCTAGGCTCACCAAAAAACTTCTCGTTTACTGGAATAATTGTTAAGGCTTTTAAAATAAAAGGAAGGATATTCTTACAATTAAAATTTTCTATTACTAACTTACTACCTATCTAATCACAATTGGATCAAAGAGAGAGAATGCTAAAAAGTTTTTGAAAAAAAGAAAAGGTTGATCCAAAGGTAATTAGATAAGTAGTGAGTTGGTAGTAGAAAATTTTAATAGTAATAATATCCTTCCTCTTTCAAAACTTTGAAGGTGTATTAATTTGTTTGGATGAAAATTTGTGTATGCTTAAATTTTTTTGTTTTAACTCTAGTTGTGAACTTTAGAGGATAATATTTACTTTATGGATCATTTCAAGGATCAAATTTGACAATTATATATGTAAATTTGATAAAATAAAATATTAGGCTGTAAAATGTCAGTTAAATAAATAAAGTATCAAATAAAGGTAGTTAAGTTGATACATAAAAGGTAAGTAGTGAAAAGAAAAGAGTTTCGGTTCGATCCTCATTTGTCACCTTTTAGAGAGGTTTAAAATATTTATACTTAACCCGTCCCGCATTTCTGATTAGTTCTATAGCCGACTTAAAGCGTCAAAATTTGTGAAAATACCAAGAAAATCTACTCACTTCAAAAAAGTAATTACAGTATGTTTTCAAATAAAATAAAATAAACGAAATATTTTAACGATACAGAGTGCTATAATGTTAAAAAATGCAATTTCTTTGGACTTGGTCATTCAGCCCCACTTATTGTCTTGTGTTGTTTTTGAGCTTGAAGATTTGAGTACGGAGTATGACTTTTGCACTCGCATGATTTGGGCTTGGATTTGTATTGGACCATTTGACCAAAATATTGGACAGTTGGTCTTTTCTAAATCTTACAATTTCTTTTTCTTTTTCTTCCTCTTCACTTCTTATAAAACAATAATTTTATATTAAGCCATTGAGATAGTGGTCCTTTCACCTTGTGTTTCTTACTTTGTCCATTTCTATTTAGTATGAGATTTCTTCAGACAAATCCACAATACTCATTATTGAGTTCTCAATAATTTTATACCATAAATGAATCAATTACATAAAAATAATTCTCTCCAACATAGACCAATAATTAAGCCATATCATCAAATGTGCTAATAAAAAATATAAATAATAGATTTACAAATGTGCTAATAAAACAAACAAAAAATTCCCTTTTACCTAACAATGAGAACTTACAAATAACAATTTAAAACTTCATATCTCAACGGAAGAATCACATTGTGAGTATAGATTTTAACAAAAATATTTTTTATTTTTTTTTGGTAAACGATCCTAACTACCCTTATTACATCTGTATGAATACTTAAAAAGGTTCAATTATAGCAGCTTACTTTGTAATTTTTTTCTTTACTTAATTTAAAACGTTAGAATGTTAGTTTAGGCTCATGGGGTTTAAAGCCAGAAAGGGCCCAAGCAATAATTCCATTACGATTTACGCAGAATACATATATTAAGCATTGCGCGGATTATAATATTAAGCCGCCTTATATGACTTAAAGGCCAAGGAAAGTCTTCATAATAGGATGAGATCCACCGCGCGTAAGGGCCAACACGAGGAAGACAGCTCCAGCTTGCCACCACACTAATAAGATAGGCTATTATATATATATATATATATATATATATATATATATATATATATATATATATATATATATATATATTTGTTCACCAAGGAAATAAGGCAGAAAGGCACCAACTGAGACAGAAGGGCAGCAGTCCATGATAACCAATAAGAAGGTATGATGCCTACAAAAGGCGGCATAATACTTGCTATAAATATGAGGGGTACAAAACCAAGTATGATAATCTGATTTCAATTTAATATAACATAAACCTAGCATTGATACTGACTTGAGCGTCAGAGTGTCTTTGTAGGTACCCTCAGTCTCTTCCATTATGCTAGAATCATTCAATAGCCCTTACACATACAGAAATCATCTCAAGCCCATTTATTACGCTTATACATAGCCCAAAGTCTTCAACCTTCATCCGTGTATAATTTGGTCCAACCCATCTTGGATTGGTCTGATCATCACTAATTTTTTTTCTTTTCAAATTAGTTACACCACTTCCAAACTTTTTTAAAATGTTACCTACAATTAGTTTTTATTATAACACTATCAATTTATTCTTTATAAGACATTAGCTAAAATGTGAGTTTAATCCGTTTCCTTTTCTTTCTTTCTGACCATCTTCCTTGATTCCCATAAGTCATGGCATGAAATTGGATTTAAGACAATAATAGGCATTCATTGATAAACATGTTATATGTCAATGTCTATTCTGTCATAGTTTTGACACATCTATGAAAACTAAAAAATCTTCTTATCAAATGCTACTCCTAATCAGTACAAATTTGGTTTAGTCAAGAGATTTTTCTTTTAAAAGAAGTAGAGTGTTTGTTGTAACGCCCCGTCTGCAGTCGGTTAATTAACATCCATATGATAGTAAACGCAGCATGCTCAACTTAATTAATGCAGAAGCTAATTGAATAAATTTTCTTTTTTTCCTTATGTATTGCAAACCTTTTCACTTCATGGCCAAAATAAAACGGACAACATTTTCTCTGTATTTTGGACCACTGGGGATAATTTCCACCAAGATAATTTCAACCTGATTGACAGTTTAATATAATACAGGCATACAACATATTACCCAGCCATCCATGGCATAGACTATCCCATACATAACAAGTTTTAAAATAATATCCATAGAGTTATTTACATGATTACATCAACCAACCAAAAGAGATGTAATCAAATAAGTACCTATACATATACAGACATAACTAACAAAATAGATAAACTATCAACATGGCATAGATATCTCCTATGCTCTCAAAATAATAACATGGCATATAGATACATATCCAAAATAAAACCATGCCAAATACATATCAGCATAATAAGCTAATCCTGACTATCAGGTCAGGTAATATCTCTCGTCTGGCTTCTTGCCACGCTATGCCTCAGCACCATCAGCTCCTGTACCTGAAATGGTAATCCCTATAATACGGGGTGAGATAATATAATTACCTCAGTAAGCTAGGGACCCTTGGAGGGCTCCTCCATCCCTAAGCTTACTTCTGGTATAATCACAATACATAAAATATCCATGCATGCATCAGAAATGTATGGCAATGTAGTGCACAATAATGTAATCCTACTGGCCAGAGAATATAACAAGTATGCATTACGCAAGGAAACACCGACTTAAAAAATACCGTATGAGGAAACATAGTCTCATACTATGGATAAGGAAACACCGTCTTATGCCTCACACAAGGAAACACCGTCTTGTGTGGAACATGTAACACCCCGTAGTACTCTGATTGTTACTATCATGATATCATAACGTACACAGCGGAAGATTTTATTGAAAGATTAATAAAACGTCTTGTAAAAATACGAGTAAAATTTTTGCAAAACAATTTCTGAAAATATTTCCAAAAGCGTTCACATGAGATATTGCGAAAGCGTAAATCTAAAACATACAACTACTAATTATTTCCATTAGCTAGTATTAGTGGTCGTTGACTAACCGGATATGACAACAAGTGTCATTCTTACCAGAGTCTCACGGACAACATAGCGGCTGTTTAACGAATAACCGGGAGATAAGAATCTCACTCCAAATACAATCCTGATAGAAACAGTTTATAAACAGACAGCTCACAAGTCTCACATAGACTATGATCCCCTCAATGGGTCAGTACATACATAATGGCTCTGTGCCCAAATAATTACATCCATATATCACGTCTATGTGTCCTCATCACATGCATCTAACATAACTCATAATAGATACATCCATAATCCAGAAGCTCAAATAATAACAATTCTGAGCATTATTAGATACAGCAATATAGTCTCACAACAATCTAACTAGGCATGTCAAAACACTTCATATGCCATATCACATATAATAGCGTAAAATAAACAGCAGCCTCAATCTACTAATCTGTAGCTTGGCCCTTGCCCCTAGACTGCTCACTGCTACCATGGGTACCTGAAATGATGTCCCCAAAAAGGGGTGAGATAACAACATCTCAGTAAGCTCAAGGTTCTTAGAGGATCCTCTAATCCTCTAATCCCCTGAGCCCACTTCCTGCATGACAAGTCAGACATAAAGCACATATAACAAACATACAGCATAAACATAGCATCATAACTCATCCTTTGGTTAACTATTCAAAGGCTTTTCCCAAGATATAATAACCCTCACTAGTAGATGGGATTTAATATTGAAGAATAATTAGAAGTAAAAGAAATAAAGTCACATTTGGTGAAAAAGGAGCTAAAATGACAGTTAAGTGATAAAAATACAGGTAAATCAAGTTATCCAGAAAGTGAAAGTAAAGATAGAAACATGACTAGAAAAATATTCTAATTTATTGGGTGAAGTTTGGTAATGAATCGAGGTGTGTAGATAGATAAACTTATACCGCTGATAAAGTGAATTGACTTAAGTGACTAAGGAGTCATTATTCACCTTCTTAAATTCGCGACTTCCACGGGGCGGCAGAGACGAAGAGACAGAGGAAAGAAAATGAAAATGGAGGTTTTGAATAAAATTTTTCCAAAATTCATAACTTGAGCCAGAAACCTCCAAATCACTTCGTTCCAAAGCCAAACTTGTGAGAAATTTCGAGAGGAATCCATTGGTACCAATATTTCTGGATGGGGTTCACTGTAGAGAGAGATCTTCTTCCTCTAAAATTAGGATTTCATGGAAAATGGGGGTTTTGATGGAGCTTGAAGCCATGGGAGCTTGAAGTAAGCTTTCCCCTTCGTTCTAGGTAAGTTTATGTTAAGAAATCCTAATTTTCTTTGAGTTCTGAGGAAGATTGGATATACTTTTCTATTTTGAAAGTTTAGTTTGGTTGAACATATTAGAGCTTGATTGAGGCTTAGCTCATGTTGAGAAAAAGTGTTCAGATGATGATTTTAACGGTGAAAATGTATTTGGAAAATTTAGTATACCGTATTTTTGAATAGTACCGTATACGTGAATAGTAAATTGTAACGTATACGTGAATAGTACTATATAGATGAACAGTACCGTATGTATACATTGATGTTGTATACTAATGGAAATGTGTTCCTTGATTATAGTGTGAGACCAAGTGGATTTGTGGAGCAAGAGCATGGACATTGAGCAAGGCTCTTGATTACTTGAGATTGAGGTAAGTATCAAACAATGGTTTGATGTGAAATTTATATGAAATGCATATATGTTTAATTGTGATAAATTCACCATGGATATGTGTGTTGGTCATTTGTTGGCTTGTGGACCTTTGACTTGGAAGAGGCTAGAAAAGTGCTATTCCAGGTAAGCTTTGGTTCCTTGGGGTTAATCCCCCGTTTGTTCAACCAAACTCCGAGGGAGGTTGGTAGTTTCATATGGTATGTGAAAATGATGATATATTGTGTATGTATATGTATGTATGTTTGTGTGCCACACAAGACGGTGTTTCCTTGTGTGTGAGGCATAAGACGGTGTTTCCTTATGCATAGTATGAGATGGTGTTTCCTCATACGGTATGTTGCAAGACAGTGTTTCCTTGCGTAATGCATACTTGTTGTATTCTCTGGCCAGTAGGATTACGTTATTGCACACTGCATTGTCATATATATTTTGATGCATGCATAGATTTTTATACTGTGATTATACAAGAAGTGAGCTTAGGGGTGGAGGAGCCCTCCAAGGGTCCCTAGCTTACTGAGGTAATTATATTATCTCACCCCATGTTATGGGGATTACCATTTCAGGTACAGGAGCTGATGGTGCTGAGGCATAGCATGGCAAGAAGTCAGACGAGAGATATTACCTGACCTGATAGTCAGGATTGGCTTGTTATGCTGATACGTATTTGGCATGGTTTTATTTTAGATATGTATTTATATGCCATGTCATTATTTTGAGAGCATAGGAGATGTCTATGCCATGTTGATAGTTTATCTATGTTGTTAGTTATGTCTGTATATGTTTAGGTTACTTATTTGATTACATCTCTTTTGGTTGGTTGATGTAATCATGTAAGTAACTCCATGGATATTATTTTGAGATATGTTATGATTCTGAGATAGCCTACGCCATGGACGGCTGGGCAATATAGTGGATGCCTGAATTATATTAAATTGTCAATCAGGTAGAAATTATCTTTGTGGGAATTATCCCCAGTGGTCCAAAATACAGAGGAAAATCTGTCTGTTTTATTTTGGCCATGGAAGTGAAAAGGTTTGCAATACATAAGGAAAAAGGAGAAAATTTATTCAGTTAGCTTCCACATTAATTAACCGGCTGCAAACGGGGCGTTACACAAGAATAACTAACTGACATGTCCCACATGCCTAGTGTGACTTCCAGGGTCAAGCCATAGGCAGTCAACACAAACTGTAGTATGAAATAACTCCCAAGGTCAAGCCATAGGCAGCCTACATACATATTCATTGACCAGGAATCTCATAACATACATCATCAGTCTATCATAACATAATGAATCATATAGTCTCTATATGAATGCGGATGAATGCACATATACAACATATCTCATACTTTCATACAATTGAAACCATAATGCCCACCATCATGGTAGAGTCACAAGAGAAGAGGAACATCATAAACGAAGAGCTTACCTCAAGGAGCTTAGCACAAGCCCACACTCCAATATAAACACGTATGCTCGAAATCAATCCTCAAGTGCAAGGTTCTCTAGGCACACCTAGAGTAGGAATCATTCACATTACGAATTAGTTATTAATTAATCAAGTCATATACAAGACTTAATCATTTAATGATTCTACTTTTCATACTCATATGCCAATAATATGTCCAACACAAGTCTAGACCATTAATTACATAATTACATGTTTTAATTAGTTCATAAGGGATTGTTATCTTACAACAAAATTAACTATGTGATTTAAGCATTTCGATCAGCTTAGATTACACTATAAGGCAACTAAGATAACTTGTATTATTTTTAACTCATCCTAGCCATATATATCCTTCATGGTTGTGCCATACATAGGATACATAAGGTGTTCATTTGTTCCCTAAGTCTACAATAACTCATTAGACACTTAGTCCATTAATAAACTCTCTTAGATTAAGGCCTTTTTCACTTTACTTACAACTAATCAAGACATTTATCATCAATATATGTCATTCATAACTTTGAACATTAATTATTATAACTTACTAAGGGGTTCTCATAAATCCACTTAGCCTAAACCTCACTTTTACGGTTTTCCTATAACTGTACATGCTTTTGTTTTCTAGTCATCATGCGCAACCCACTTGTTATAACCTTCTCATATTTTAGTATATTAATTTAGACTCAAATATCTTTCCAACAAGGTATCATATGCCTCATTTGGAGTTCTCTAGCTCTGGTTATCACCGTTTAAAGTTGGACAAGCAAAACTGCCTGTCAACTCCAAACAGAGCCCCAAACATTCTTTACCATTTCTGCGATTATGCAAAAAATATACTAAACCAATTGCTCTCAAAATTTTACACAGAAAACTAGATACCTTCAGCTTTAATTTTATATATCATAAGCTTAATTTGAGTAATAATTGAGGGAGAAACAATTCGTGAAAGATGCAGCCATGTCCAGTACCTACACATGGCCTCCCTGAGCAGTCTCCACTCAATTGGACCTACAGAATGCTACACATATTCAAACGGTACTAAATTTTGACACAACATAGTTGACATCTCAAGCTTCAAAATGATGTATTGCACATCCCTATTGGACCTCTGTGAAGGGATATATGCTCTTTCAAAGTTAGCCTAAAAACTGATCATTTAACCATAATGGGTTTAATTAGCAAATCCTAATTAGGTTTAGTTGAAAACCCTAAGTTACTTTAATTTTAGGGTTTTCCATTATTATGTCACTTATGCATTCACACATATTCACATTAGGTTTTAGTTCATCAATTTCACTAATTATATAATTAGTGCTTCTAAACCCTAATTATGTCTAATTTTAGGATTTTATAATTAATTAGTTCTTTATGCATGGTCCACCTCACTTAAACTTTAGATTAGTATCCTAATTAGGTCTTAAACCAATATTTAACATACTAACCGTAATTGATCCCTAATTGGCTGAATTGTTTAATTGTTATAAACAAGGGTTTTAACTTGTCAACTTCCCCATTTCTTTAGTTAATTAAGTCCTACACTTAATTAGTCCACTAATCCATTATTTAATTAAATTTTAAGGGAAAAATATTTCTGCAGTTAATGCAGATAAATTATCTGCATTTATTTTCAAAATGACATCGTTTTGGTATTGAAATCTTAAAAAATTATAAATATAAAGACTATTATAACCCTGAAATAAATTAAAATTACAAAGCCACCATGATTTCCTCCCCAAAATGACGTCGTATTGGGCTTACTGCAGATAAATTATCTGCAGTAACTATAGAAAAAGATAACCCAAATTTTAAACATAAAACCACAATTACACTCATTAGGGCAGATTTGACATGATAGTTTCATTAGGGTTCCAAAGCCATCCTTAATCAAGATTAGGGTTCTTAATTTAAAGATTACATTTTTAACAATTTTTCTTGGTTCCACTTATGATTTTTCACCCTTTACCACTTCAAGAACCTATTTTTACAAAAATCAAAACATCAACCCCATATGAAAGCATGGTGGCCGAATTGCATAGGTGGTTGGACGAGGGTTTTGATCACCATTTCACCAAGGTTTCATGCTTACTTCTTCAAGTGAGCACCAAGGCTTCAAGCTCCCATCTTTCTCAAGCAAAAATGATTTCTTTCCACAAAGAACACACCTTTAAGCAAGACACTATGTTAGAACTCAAGAACACAACTCAAAGGTGAGAATTTTCAAGAACAAGGTTCAAGAGATTTACACTAGAACTCAAGGGAATAAGCACCAAATGAGTGTTCTTCCAAGAGAACTCAAAACACCATCACCATGGCTTGAAGAAGCCAAAAGAATGTTGTTGTATGGAGAGTGCTTCACCACAAAAATTTGGTTTTCAAGAAAAAAAAATGGCATGTTCTTAAAGAGGAGGGTTAGAGGAACAAGTTTTGTGAATGGTGTTTGGTGGAGTTTTGGTTGTGGAAAGCTAGAGAGAAGGAAGAGAAAAGCTTGAGGTTCAAAAATGGTGGAGAGAGAGAGAGAGAGAGAAAGTGGCGTTGGAAATTCTGAATGGAGGGTGCCTTAGTCTTTTAGGGTTTTGACCAAGTTACTTAAGTGACTTTTTGCCCTTTAGTGCCACCCAGTGTAATTTTTATCTGAACTGTTATATATTTTTTCACCCGAAACCTCCAAGACTCAAACTTTAAGTAATTAATATTAAGTTTGTCTAATTATCATGTTCCTAACATAAAAGTTTGATTAGTAGATCACAGATCCACCAACTGCTGTTTAATTGCATTGTAGTCTTTACCGGGGTTCTCAACTGTACCTGGACTTTATAATTTTCTTAACTTTAACATTATTGGTCTAATTATGATTTGTTATGCATATATTGATTGGTCTTTCTTTCTATTTTCTCATCTTTTTCCTGTTCTGAGATTCTACCGGTTGTTCCAACAACAGTACAAAATACCCGGCAGAAGTAACTTTTTCAAAATACCCCAATATGGGTATTAAACTGCATCAAATCATATACTAACCTCATCTATGATAATCATATTATCAAAATAACTCTCTAACTCAAATTTGCTAAATTGGAGCTATTCTACTAACTATTATTGCGTCAGCAGTCAAAAATAACTGATGAAAATTCACTTGTTTAGAATACTATCAATATGGATATCAAAGTTCTTAGAATTTCATCCTCATTCCATTTATATCCCTAAGGTCTTCATAATAATCCCCTAATTTCGAAATTATAAAATTAGGGTTATTATAGCACACAACATACATACATATACATGCAACATATAACAAATTATTTTCAACATACCATATCAAACTACCACCCTCCCTCGGAGTTTGGTGGGACAAACGAGGGATTAACCCCAAGAACCGAAAGCTTACCTGGAATAGCTCTTTTTCTAGTCTCTTCCATGTCAAAGGTCCGCAAGCCAACATAATGCTTAACAAATGAACAACACACCTATCCATGGTGAATTTATCACAATTAAACATATATCCATTTCATATAAGTTTCACATCAAACCATTGTTTGATACTTACCTCAATCTCAAGTAATCAAGAGCCTTGCTCAATGTCTATGCTCTTGCTCCACAAGTCAACTTGGTCTCACACTATAACCGATGAACAGATTTACATCATTATCCATCATCAATTCATATATACGGTATTGTTCATCTCTATAGTACTATTCACGTATCATGTATACGAAACTATTCAAAAATACTGTATCTTTAATTTTTCCAAATACATTTTCACTGTTAAAATTCTCATTTAAACAATTTTCTCAACATGAGCTAAGCCTCAATCAAGCTCTAACATGCTCATTCAAGCCAAACTTTCAAAATGAAAACCTAAATTCAATCTTTCTTAAAACTCAAAGAAAATTAGGATTTCTTAACATAAACTTACCTAGAATCACCCAATGAGTGAATTTCTAACCTCAAATGAGATCAAAATACCTTCTTGGACCTTTAGTCAACAAAAGGGCGCCACTTTCCCTTCCATTTTTCTCTCAATACAAGGTTTATGATAGATTATGGATTAGGGGTTGTGTTTATCTCCCAATTCTAAGCAACTTTGCTTTTTACCTCATTTGATTTCATCAAGAAATGAAGAAGTTGCAATTTAAGCATCCTTCCATTGGCTACGAGTTCGATGCACAGAGAAGAAAGAAAGAACGAGGCGCACGCGAGGAGAGAAAGGAAATGAAGCACTGTTTCTAAACTTAAGTATTCAAGTTACTTTAATTGGGTAAAAGCTTATCTATCTACGCACATAAGTTCACTACCAAACTTTACCCGATGGACTAGAATATTTTTCTAGTCACGTTTCTATTTTTACTCTCACTTTTTGGATAACTTTATTTACCTATATTTTTACCCCTTAACTGCCATTTTAACTCTTTTCACCAAAGGTGACTTTATTTCTTTTTCTTCTACTTTTCTTATAATTATTCTTCAATATCATGATTAAAATCATTAATTCATAATTAAATCCAACACTACATGTGAGGGTTATTATAATTGTGGTCTGGATTGGATCAGTTTTAGAAGCAAAAATTATTCAATCCAATTCCTTCGGATCGATCATATAATTATCCATTTAGTTTGAATTTATTTTCAAATCTGATCTAATTCAATTCAATTTTATTCGGTTTGGATTGGATTGGTTTTCGGTATTTTAAAAACCTAAAATTTCTATGATGATTATTGTGTAAATAACATATATTTTGTATGTATTGGCTTTGTAAAGTTTGTATGATGCTTATTATGCAATCTAGAAGTATCAATAATCGATAATCTAATTTTCAATATAGTACAACAAAAAGTTGAATTACTATTTTTTACCTCTAACAAAAAAATTACAATGTGGTTGCTTGAGATACGGAGTAACCAAAAATTTTATCCTACAAAGGAGCTATTGTACAACAATAACCCATGCAATAAAAAAATATGATGTATCTTATAAAAAAAAAGCATAACATAGATCAAGTACAACCCACTTTCTCCAACATGATGAGTTAATGTGTCTTGAGTTTAGAAATTCAGTATATGGTTTTTGGGATATGATTAGTGAAAGGCCTAAGTAGATAGAGTGTAGGGTTGGGAAATCATTGGATTGGATTGATTTTTACCAACCAAATCGAAAATCGATCTAATCTAATTAAATTTTGTAATTTTTATTCGATTTTCGATTTTTCAATTTTTGGTTAATTCGATTATCGATTTTGCGGTTCGGTCATCGCAGTTTGAATCGATTGCGATCGGTTAATAAACATGTTATTTGTTCTTTAATTGTAGAGCAGTTTGATTATGGATAACCAATTATTTTTTTAGTATGGTAAATAATCAGTTTATAAAATAAAATGCAGTTTTATATGAAACCAGTTTTTAAAAATAACCGGTTCTTAAAATGTGGAGCAGTTTAGTTATGGATCTGTTTGGTTTTTTTGGACATGTTGAACACCCCTAGCTTGAACTATATCAAATATTATAATAAAGCTGCTAGCACAATATTTGTTCCCTTCAAGGAGTCTTTAATGAGGGTCCAAATTTGGCACAACTTTTACTCTTTGAACTTAATTGTGCTGTATATGATAGACTTGTAATTATGATTTTGAACATATGTTTTAAACCTTGATTGTTTAATTATGTTTTGACTCCTTGAACATAATTGTGTTATATCTCCAAAAAGTTTGAAAATTAAAATTGGAATGAGGCTCTTTAACATTCAAACCAAAACCGAAAATAAAGCCAGAGGATCACATTATAGATGTTATGTTACAACACATCATACTGTTTGGTGATAGCTAAACACTTTGGTAAAAGAGCAACACTGCCCTGTGTACTGGGAGTTTGATTCCCCCACTGCTTGCACTTGCTTGTATGTACAGCAGAAAGTCAAAGTACTTCACTAATCACTACTTGTGCTCTTAGAGTGCCTTTATTTTTTATTTTTGCATGGAGCAGTATTTAGTGCACACCACTTATTGAGAGATATGCTTATGGAGATTCTGAGTTGTAAATTAAATTGATATAATAATAGCGTACATTTTCATTTATTTATGTTTGATGAACTTATAAAAGTGCGATTAGATAATATTTTAGATTATTTAATAAACCATGTTTAAATTATTTTAAATATGCAGAATATAATTAAATTTACATATTCATATTTATATATATTATTATATATATTTATATATATACAGATTAACCATTCCTACCGATCACTTACCGACTCAATTAATGACTCATTACTCCAACACCCAACTGGGTCGTGATACCGGGGTCGGGATTAATAATGAATTGCAGTGTTCATCATCTTCTTTTTCAAACCTTCCTCTCTCTCCCCCCTTTTATGAGAAAAGAAAATAAAGCCACACACCAAGCACATATAATTATTTTATGGGAAAAGTGTGTATAATTTTGAAGGATGTAAAGTTGTGTCATTTTAAGAGAGAGAAAGAGATAGATAAAGGAGGAGAGAGAGTTGACAAAAAAAATAAAGTTGTGGGTCCCACCTCTTTGTGAGAGTGAAAGGATGTAAGTTGTGTAATTTAAATGTATAGACACTTTTCCCTTATTTTATTATTCTAAATGTGAAACCAACAAAGCCATTTGGATATTATTTTTTATTTTATATTAATTAATTATATCAGCAATTTCGGTTGTCTTTTCTTTTCCCTTGTTATGGAGTTTTGCAGAAGAATGGGCAAGCATGCGTGTTTTAGTGGGCTCTGTTTCAGCTGCAAACACGCACTGACTGTTCTACCATCAATATATTAACAGAACTTATTTTTAAAAAGCAGGTAAGTTCGAAAACTAGTTTTTAAAAATTTATAGTTGAGTTCAATTTGTTAGTTCTTTTGTACACCCCTAATCACAATGATTAGAAAATTCACACTAGACAAAACTATTGATTATTGAAATGATAGATGGAATAAGACAAATAAGAGTCGATGCACTACGAAAGGAAAGAACTCACTAACAGATGGGTAAAGAGAAGTAGTTCAAGAAGAAGAAGGAGACTGTGAAAAAGGACATAATTCTCACTATAAATCCTATCAATTAGTCTTGAACCTTCCTTCATCTGAGTCATCAACTGTTCGCAGGCCTTCTGCAACAGATTCATCTTATACAACTTTTATTAAGCATTCAACATTTTGCAGAACATAGAGTTTACTCCATCAATTGCTCTGGCTTTAGGATTCAATACATTAACAGTTTAACACACATATGAGATACACTTGCTTTTCAGGATGATTGAAAAGTACAAAACAAATATGTTGAATGATCCATTTTACAGTATAACTTAAACTATTTACCCAAAATGCAAAGATATTTCAAGAAGTGGATGATTCAGATGCTGGTCTAGTAGGAGAAGAAAGCGTAGGTCTTGGTGGAATTTCCAGGGAATTCATGTTGCCTTCCAACATATCTATCACTCTACTAATTGTAGGTCTATCATTTGGAAACGTTTGAGTGCACCATAAACCCACTACAGTCAATCTTTTTGTTATCTCATTTTCTTCTGTTGTCATCACCTCATCTGGTCTCAAACCTCTGCCCTGCTCAAGTCTGTCATATACCCAGTGTGGGAAGTATATCTCACTACTCTGATTGGCTTCAGCATTAATGTTCTTCGTCGCTCCCACCATTTCTAGCAGCAGCATTCCATAGCTATAAACATCAGACTTATGAGAAACTCCTCCAAAATGTCTATTCCACATTTCTGGAGCTACATACCCAATTGTCCCTCTAGCGTCTGACATGGAAATAATGCTCTCTTTCTTGGGACAGAGCTTTGCTAGCCCAAAATCTGATATCTTGGGGCAGAAATCCTCATCCAAAAGGATATTATGTGGTTTTATATCAAAATGCAAAATTCTAGTATTGCATCCCCTATGCAAGTACTCCAGCCCTCGAGCAATCCCTACGGCAATTTGATACAACTTCTCCCAGCTCAAAGATGCAATGGTTTCATGTCCCTTTCTGTGAATGAACTTTTCAAGGGAACCATTGGACATAAACTCATAGATGAGAGCCTTCTTTCGGCCTTCCAAACAAAATCCAAGAAGGGCGACAACATTGACATGAGAAGTTCTACTAATACTGGCAACCTCATTGATGAAGTCATCATTGTTTCCTTTGGATGACCTCAGTATCTTTGCAGCCACAGGACAACCACTAAATAGTTGTCCTTTGTATACAGCACCAAAACCACCTTGTCCTAGTTTATTTTTGAAAGAGTCAGTCATTTTCTTGATATTTGAGAATTTGTATCTTTTGAGAGTTGGGGCTCCGTGATTTTTTAAGAATTCTTCAATATCTTTGTTACCTTTTGTGGTCAACCAAAATTTTCCACGCCAAGATGTAGACTTGCATACTAAACAAAAAATAGTGATACATATCAACAATCCTGCTACCACTCCGCCAATAATACCTGTTAGCAGACAGAGTCAATGAATTAGTGGTTAAGAAACATTGGATGTATTTTTATTTCCACAGCCTAAGATGTAATTATGTTTTAGATGAAAAATACAGCAAAAATGGCTATACCTACGATCCAAGCAGGGGACAGGGAAGAACCATTTGCTGTTTTAGATGGACTTCCACTCGGTGCATCACCGGAACCCGATGATGGACTAGTTCCATTGCCTCCATCTCCAGGAAGACCAAGCAAAACATTACCTGCAGCAATGAACTTCACCTTAGCTGAGAAATTGGGAACCTCTCCGGATAGGTTGTTATTAGACACATCCAGAACCTCAAGTTGAGGCAAAGTTGTCAAGCTCCAAGGTATTGAACCAACCAAATTATTATCATTGAGAAACAAGTTCCTTAGATCCGTTAAATTGGCAAATGCAGGTGAAATGGTTCCGGTCAAATTCTGCTTTGCTAAATTCACCGTAGTGATATTCCCTCCTTCACACACAATGAAGCTCCAATCTTGACAAGTTTTGTTCCCTTTCCAGGCACTAGCCAACTGAAGGGGATACCCAAAATCTGCAGCAACATCAAGCAAAGTGGTGGCAATGGGATCACAAGGCACACCAGGATTTGATTGACAAAAGCTATTGTTCCCATCAAGAGTGACCACACCTTGCCCAAACACAGGAACAGGACCCTGCAGCATGTTGTTGTCCAAAGAAACGAAACCTAAGCTAGAGAGAGCCATCAAAGAAGGTGGAACCACACCAGTTAACAAATTGTCCTTAAGCTGAAGATCAAACAAGTTGGTACAATTTGAATAATCCGGAATTGGACCCGTGAACTGGTTCTCCATAAGCCACACCCGAGACAAGGAGGTCATGGAAGAAAGCACGTAAATTGAACCCGAGAAGCCAAACTCATTTCTCTGATTATTGAGCCACAAATTCTTAATCCCAGATCCCGCGAAGGATTTGGGCAAACTACCAGTGAAGTTGTTGTAAGAGATATCAAGGCCCTGCAAACTGACAAAGGAATCGAACACATCGGGCAAGGAACCCATGATGTTTGAGTTTCCGAGGTCGAGTTGGACGAGGTCAATTGACTGAGTCAACTCGGCGGGAAACGTCCAGGGTACGAGGTTGATGTTGTAGGTTAAACTTAGGTTCTGCAAGCTGGTTAGCCCTTGGAAGCAACCGTCAGGGATGGAGGTGAAGTTGTTGCCGTCGAGGTACACTGTTATGAGCATGGTGAGGTTCGCCAAGGAGGGTAACGAACCGGAGAGAGAGTTTCCCTGGAGAGAGAGGTCTGTGAGTTGGGAGAGTGAGTTCAGATCGGAAGGGAGTGTTCCAGTAAGTAACTCGGAAGCCAGATGGATAGTGGTCACCCGGTTTGAACTGTCACACTTCACGCCGTTCCAGCTGCAAAATGCGGTGGTCGCCGACCACCCTCTTGGGCTGATTGCTTTTTCCAGCTTCGACATGAACACACCATCGTCGGCGACGACGACGGCAGTGGAGAGGAGAGAGAACAACAGCAGAAGCGTAGAGAGAGAGACAAGGCTTTTCGATTTTAATTTGGGGCCAGCCATTCACATGACAAATTATGGTGTAGCGTTCGTTCAAATGAAAGACAAATTATAGTGTATGCCACAATCTATGTCCGTAGCAAAGTGTTCATGGCAAATTATCTTAAACAGCTAGCATCTCAATCCCCTCCGGATAACTCGGGTCCTATGAACTTTAGAGTCCAAATCCTTTACACACGTCATGTATCATTAATTAGAGAATTGAACGGTGAAGATGGCAGTATATATTCGATTTCTTTAAATATCATATTTGAAAGGATTTAAATTTTTAATCTCGAAATTCATCCTCAATCTCTCCAATATTGTATTTGAGAGGAATTTAAATACTAATATCAAAATCCTTCCCAAATCAAACTAATCCACGATGGATTTGAATATCTAATTTTTTTTTTTCCAAATACTTATTTGGGTTTTATATTTATCATGTAACATGATATAATATCATTTTCTTACACACACATTAAAGATATGGGGTCCACATATTTTTCTTTCTCTTTCATCATTTCACTTTCTCTCTTCATTTTTTTGTATGTGTTAGAAACAACACTTAAATCATGTAACATAACACTAATAAAACCCTACTTATTTATGTATCCCTATTATTCACTTGTTACTTGTTGAGTTGACTTCAGCGCTCAAACGGAGGATTCCATCAACTACCCCCGGCAAAAAAAAATTCAAAAACATAACACCAGTATCGCTACCTAGTTCCATGAAAAGTTTGAATTAAAAATAATAATAATAATATATACAAATGTATATTTGTATATATTTTTATTATTTTATATGGGAAATCATAGTCTTATGTAACAGGAAAATCGATCTCTTATGCAATAGATACATGTTTTTTGAAGTGGGTCCCACTATATAATAAAATAAAATAAAAAAATTATTAACACAGTTTCCCATGGATGTGCAGGAAAATTTGGTATCTTCTGTGGCTGAAGAAAATATAGCCCCATTTTATATTCATATAGTTTTTATAAGTTATAATTAATCTCATCTCATTTTTAGACGTTTGCGTTATAATTTTGGGAAATGTTCAAAAATTTCCTATTATTTTGCGTTTATATATATATATATATATATATATATATATATATATATATATATATATTTACAGCCACTTTAGATAAGGTTATCTATAGTTATTCCAAAAATTACGTCGTTTTGATTAATGAAGGGCGTTTCTGTAATCTTATGTGAATTAATCGTAATTTTATCTATTTTTTTATCATATATACTTTATATATATTTCTACAGCCACTTTAGATAAGGTTTTATTTTTTTCTATTTATTTTTGTCTTCGGTCTATTTTCTTCTTTTTGATTTAGACTATTTACATTTTTTTGTACTTTTAGTTTTGTATGTTACTATTATAAGTATCTAATATATTTGATCTTATTTTTTCTTTATTTTGTTGTTCTAGGTTTATTTTTTTCTTTTTGATTTAGACATATTTCATCTTCTTTGTAATTGTAGTTAATTTTTAACACATTGGTCTTATTATTTCTTCTATTTTTTTCTTTTTTGTAGTTAATTTCTTTTTTTCTAAGAAGAGTTAAATAAGAAAATCAATTAAGTTTCTAACAGTATTAAGGATGTATTCGGATGGGAAAAAACCATTGGCAATAAGTAATTTAGAAAAAATAAAGAAATAAATGATTCAAAGAAAAATCATAATGGAGATTTATAAACTATTCCCTATAATTTTTATGGATTTAAAGAGACAAAATTATATAATACACACATATAAAATTGTGTGACCCTCCTGTAGAGCGAAGAAAAGAGATAAAGAGAAAGAGAAAATATAGACTCTAAATATGTGTAAAAGATAATTTTATTTCTTACAATATGAAAAACTTTAAACCCAATTATTTTTTTTTATAATTATGGGAAATATAGTTTCTCATGTTGTGTAAGATAATTTTTGTCTCATATAGATAAAAAAAATGGATTGGTAATTGCACAAAAAAAAAAAGGAGAAGAGAGACAAAGAAAATAAGTGGTTTCACATATTTTTTTATATATGAGACAACCATACGAGAAACTATATTTTCATAATTATAACATATTTTGCAAATGATAAGGAATGCACTTCCACAGTTATACTTAGTTTTTCTAGTAATTGCATGGTTATAACTTTTAGAGTAAAGTCTCTTTTGCGTATCTAACAAAAAAACACGATTTTCACTTTCGTCCCTTAAAAAAATTCATATTAGTCATTTTTTATGGACTAAATTTGGTCTTCATTGAATTTTTGAGGGACCACATTTTCTAAGAACTAAAATTGTATGGGGACCAAAAGTTGACTTTATTTTTGTAAGGGACAAAAATGGAGACTGTATTTTTTTGTCAGAGACTCAAAAGAGACTTTACTCTAACTTTTAAGTAACGATTGGTCGATGATTATCTGATTATAATAGAATCTCTTCCGTATTATTTAAAATAAAATGAAAAACTAGGTATTAGTAGCTTGAAAATGAATTGTAGAGGAAAATTGGAGGAAAGGGAGCACATAAATAAATAATTAAATTTTTACTAAAAATAATAATAAAAATAATTAAATAAAATCATTTCATTAATAGCGAAGAACAAATTTCATTGTCTTTTTTCTGAATATCAAGTATGTTGGTACTGGATAAAAAAACGGCAACTCCAACAATTTCTTTGTCCCCAACGTCGCTCAATTTTCCAGAATTAGTCACTTCAACAGTCTCAAAATCTCATAAGGTGGTGTTTGGTTGAGAGCTTTTCAGCGGATATCTATATTTATCAAGTATGGCTTTTAGAAACACTATGTTTGTTTCAACGTATTTTCACCAAAAACCCATCTATCCAATTTGTATGGATTTATGAGAAACATAGATATCCGTACTGTTTAGAAACTCAATTTGAAAGTGAGATTTTTCGAAAAACCGGTTATCTAGCTTTTAATGCACTGTTGATTTCATAAAGTTACCTAATTTTCCCAGTAAAGTTTTTCCCCATCAAACAACTTTTTTTTTATATTTTTCTACCTATCTCACTTTATCTATCTTTCCAATCATTTCTCTATCTATTACATTTCCCTACTATTCCAAAAAAATTTCCTCAACCAAACGCCCCCTAAAAAATCAAGGATAAACATAGATATATATATCTATACATATGTCTAGTACATATGTACTAAAATACTATTTTATTTGTGAATATCTCTATCACAAACGAAAGTTGTGAATACGTTCAAAGATATTTATTATTATTATTTTTTGAGTAAATATTTTTTTCGATCCTCAGCAAATTTTACGATACATGCTTTAGTCACTAACAAATAAAAATGTTATTCGTGGTCCCTAGGAAATTTAAAGTGGACCCATTTCAGTCCTTTTGAGGGACGAATATGGATCTTTTTTAAATTTGTGAGGGACCACGATTTCAACTAAATGAGTTCATTTTAAATTTTTAGGGACCACAAATAGCCTTTTTATTTGTTAGGGACTAAAGTGGGTATCATAAAATTTGCTGAGGACCAAAAAAATATATTTATTTTTTAACTATAGGTATCACCGTATCATTCATTAAAAAGGGAGCGATACAGAGCAATGATAAAAAAATTACCTTCACCTTACACTTTCTAGTTGAGTTTAGGGAAAAGTGATTTATAGATATCATTCATGAAAGATATTATATTTGAGCCAAAATATTTTTATTATAGTGAAATGAGCTCTTTTAAAGAAGATTTTTTGTATTGACCAGAACTTGAACACAAGCGAAATCAGATACCACTTGAACTACCCTTTTGATTTAACCCCTTTGTTCTATATTCTAATCAAAATGAAGCGTTATGATTCTATTCATAAAATAAAAATAAAATGAAACCAAATGACTAAGGCAACCAACCAATAAGTGAATAAGGCACTGCTTTACGGGGGACCATTAAAGACTTGGAATAATAATCTGTCAAGTCCTCTACCTTTTCTCCCTTCCGATACGCTCACGTAGTGGACACGTTACTTATGGTATTACGGAGGAAAATTTCTTTGGTACTAAAGATGCTCCGTAAATTTGATGCATCTTTCATTTATATTGTGACACATGTTTTATATTTATTAAATCAATAATAAATAATTAATTTTAAAATTAAAAAATAAAATAATTTGATATAAAATAAAACACGTGTCATAATATAAATAGAAGATACACCAAATTTTCGATTCATCTCTAATATCAAATATATTCTCCTTACGGAGGCCACCTTGTTACAGCTAATAATATAGTATAAAGCAGCTAAGAAACCTTGATCAGAGTTATTAAAGTCAACTCGGACATCGAGGTGTTCGGTATATTAAGTTATTGGATTATTGATCATTGGGTTATTTATTATATATAAAAATATATAAAAATATGAAGATATAAATTTAATTATATTTTCTATATCTAAAATATATTAAATAAGTTAAAAAATTATTCAATTACACTTTTATAAATTCTTAAAAAACAAATAAATAAAAATGTACATTATTATTATGTAAACTTAATTTGCAACTCAAAATTATCATAGTATACATCTCAAAAATGTACACTTTTATATTTTGTAGTAAATTTCAGCTCAATAAAGAGATAAATTGGAGAGATCAAGTAGAGTTGCTTTGAATTTCTGAATCACTCAAGATCTTATCAAATCTTCGTTCAATATTTTTAAGGAAAGTTTTCCATTGAATAAAAAGGGGAAAATTTGAAAGATTAAATCAAAGATATGATTAGAGATTCTAGTGAAGATTCTATTGAAGATATGATGGAAAATTAAAATATATGATTTTTATCCCTATAAAAAGGCATCTTTTGGAAACTCAAGACACAATTCGACAAAGGCAACAATATTTATAGGAGGAGACTCACGTCGGAGATCAGGATTCCGGAAAACTTGAAGATTGAATACCATTTTTCTTTATCTTCATCTTCTTCTTTTTCTTTGTTATGAATTCTTTTTATTTTAATTTGTTTAAGTCAGACATGAATATGTCTAGCTAATTTTTTTTTTTTTGTAGTTGGGATCATGGACCCAATATAAATTCTTTATATTTCCTGTATTGTTTTTATAAGTTAATTAGTTAGTTTGTTTTATTCTGCCTGTGTTAATTTTTCCATATCCTTATTAGAATGATCACTCTAATTGTAGGACTTTGAGGGTTAGGGCTTACAATAGACATATTGAGGATTTACTCTGGACAAAGGTAGAATAATAATTTGTGCATGACCTAGACATAGGCTTACATAGATTGCAGACTTTTAATTCATTTGTTTACTGCTTAATTCAAGAGGGATTACTAGGACACTAAGATTCTAATTCGGTTAAAGGGTTAAAATCACTAAGACATTAGGGTTCAAATATTTTATAGGGAAATAATGAATTGTCTGAGCAAACAAATTAGTTAATTATAAAATACAATATAGGAATATAAGGCAGGATCGGAGGTGAAGTGCATCCTGGCTACAGTCTTTTTACAATTTTTAATTAATCTTATAATTTCTTGTCATTCTTGATATTCTTGCATACGTTTGAATTTAATTGCTTTTAAAAATTCTATTTTTAATTTACAACAACCAATCACTTTCACAATCAAACCAATTTTCTTTTCCAACTTAAGGGGAATAGTTAAATTAATATTTGGTGCATTAATCCTCGACGGAACGATCTTTACTTATCACTTTTATTACTTGAAACGAACGGTATACTTGCCGATTTCGCAACAAGTTTTGACGCCGTTGCCAGGGATTAATTACGCCAATGTTAAATTTAACTTTCGATCTTTAAAATTGGGACTTTTTTATTTTTTATTTTAATTTTATATTTTTACTTTTACTTTTACTTTTTAAATTTTTTTTAAAATTTTTTATTTTAATTTCATTATTTCATTATTTTATTTTTTTAGTTTATTTTTTTATTTTTATTGTTCGTAGCTTTTAGATCTTTATGATTGGAATTTTTTTATTTTTTTTCATTTTATATTTTATATTTTTTACATTTTTTTAAAAACTTTTATCTTAAATATTTTATTTTTATCTCATTTATTTTATTTTATTTTATTTTTTTATTACGATTTTTTTTTTAAAAAAAAATTCTTTTCTATGATGTACTGGTTGAATTTGAAATTCCGTTAGGATCGGAGGTGAAGTGCATTCTGGCTACAGTCTTTTTACAATTTTTCATAACTCCTATTTTCTTGATATTCTTGATAACTCTTGCATGCTTTTTAATATTCTTGTTTTTAAAATCCTATTTTTAAAATTCCAACAATTAATCACTTTCACAATCAAATCAATTTTCTTTTCAACTTACGGGAAATAGTTAAATTAATACTTTGTGCATTAATCCTCGAGGGAACGATTTTTACTTATCACTTTTATTACTTGAAACGAACGGTATACTTGCCGATTTCGCAACACATAGCTTTGCTAGCCCAAAATCTGATATCTTGGGGTAAAAATTCTCATCTAAAAGGATATTATGTGGTTTTATGTCAAAATGCAAAAATCTAGTGTTGCATCCCCTATGCAAGTATTCCATCCCTCGAGCAATCCCTATGGCAATTTGATACAAATTATCCCAGCTCAAAGATACAATGGTTTCATGTCCCTTTCTGTGAATAAACTTTTCAAGGGAAACATTGGACACAAACTCATAGATGATAACTTTCTTGCGGCCTTCCAAACAAAATCCAAGAAGCGTGACAACATTGACATGAGAAGTACTACCGATACTGGCAACCTCATTGATGAAGTCTTCATTGTTTCCTTTGGATGACCTCAATATCTTTACAGCCACAGGGCAACCACTAAAACGATGTCCTTTGTATACAGCACCAAAACCACCTTGTCCCAGTTTATTTTTGAAGGAGTTGGTCATTTTCTTGACATATGAGAATTTGTATCTTTTTAGAGTTAACGCTCCATGACTTTTTAAGAATGCTTCAATATCTTTGTTATCTTTTATGGTCAACCAAAATTTTCCACGCTAAGATGAGGACTTGCTTCCTAAAAAGAAAATAGTGATACATATCAACAATCCTGTTAGCACTCCACCAATAATACCTGTTAGGAGACAGAGTCAATGAATTAGTGGTTAAGAATTTCATAGCCTAAGATGTTATGAAAAAACAACAAGAATGGTTATACCTGCTATCGTAACAGTTGACAGCGAAGAACCATTTTCCTTTTTAGATCGACTTCCACTCGGTGCATCACCAGAACTCGATGATGGACAAGTTCCATTGCCTCCATCTCCAGGATGACCAAGCAAAACATTACCTGCACGAATGAACTTCACCTTAGCTGAGAAATTGGGAACCTTTCCAGATAGGTTGTTATTTGTAACACCCCGTAGTACTCCAGTTGTTAACATACATGATATTTAGCATACACAGCGGAAGACTTTATTTGAAAAAGAAATAGAGCTTCTTATAAAAATACGAGTAAATTTTTTCCAAAACCTTTTATGAAAACATTTCTAAAAACGTTTACGTGAGATACTGCGAAAGCATTAGCGGGAACATCAAGATATGACAATCCCCTCAATGGCCGGTATTAGTGGGAACATTTCTAAAAACATACATCTACTAATTAATCCCATGAGCCAGTATTAGTGGCCATTGACCATCAAGATATGACATCAAGTGTCATTCCTGACGGAGTCTCACGGACAGCATAACGGTTGTATTTCGGATAACTGGGAACATGGTCCCACACATACAGATCACCTAATTAATACAATAATTTAAAACAGATAGCGTGCAAGTCCCACACAGACTGCAATCCCCTCAATGGTTCAATACAAATAAAAAGGCTCCATGCCCAATCAACTGAATACATGCATTAAGTCTATATTAATTCAAAGTATAAAAGCATCAGTAAATAATCCATGGCTCTAAGAATACAATCATGAGCTTAAATAAATATAAACAATAATCTCCATAAAATAATTAAGCATGTTAACAAGTCTACATGCCAACATCAAATCTAAACATAATATAAAATCATCAGCTGCATCATCAACTACTCCAATGCGGGGGTCTTGCCCCTAGAAGCATCACCACTACTCTGGGTACCTGAAATGATGTCCCTAAACGGGGTGAGATAACCACATCTCAGTAAGCTCAAGGTTCATAGAGGATTCTCTAAACCCTAAGCCCACTTCTTGCATGACAAGTCAGATATAAAGCATATAATACAGACATACAGCATAAACATAGCATCATCATATCATCCTTGTGTAACCCCAGGGTCAAAGCCATAGACGGTTACACATGTGTGACTTCCAGGGTCAAGCCATAGACAGTCAACACAACCTCAGTATGAAATAGCTCCCAGAGTCAAGTCATAAGCAGCCTATATACCATGATCACTGGCCAGGATCCTCATAACATATATCATCAGTGCATCATCATAACATCAAGATCATATAACATCTATATGAATGTGAATGAATGCACATATACATCATACCATATACTTTCATACAATACAACCATAATGCCCACCATCATGGTGGGGCCACAAGAGAGAGGAGTCAACTAGAACTAGGAGCTTACCTCATGGAGCTTAGCACAAGCCCACACTCCAATAGTATACGTATGCTCCAACAAAATCCTCAAGTGCACGGTTCTCTAGGCACACCTAGAGTAGGAACCATTCACATCATTAAATACATATTAATTAATCAAGTCATATCCATTACTTAATCATTTAATGATTCCACTTTTCATACTCATATGCCAATGATATGCCCATTACAAGTCTAGACCAATTATTACATAATTACGCATTTTAGTGCATTATTACAAGCTACCTAAATCTTCAATTAATTACATAACTTAGAATCACATGCAAGGCTCACTTAGGTAACTTAGATTATTTTCAACTCATCCAAGCCATATTTATGATTATTATAAGTTACTAAGGGTTCTCCTAAGCCCACTTAGCTTAAATATCACTTTTACAGTTTTCCCATAACTGTACATGGTTCTGTTTTCTACTCACTGAGAGCAACTCACTTGTTATAAAATTCTCATCTTTTAATATGTTAATATAGACTCAATTACCTTTCCAAGAAGATATCACATGCCTCATTTGTAGTTTCCTACCTCCGGTTATCACCATTTGAAGTTGGACAAGCAAAGCTGTTTGCCAACTCCGAACAGGGGCCTAAACATCTTTTACTATTTCTGCGATTCTGGAAATTATACTAAACCAATTGCTCTCAAATTTTTATGTAGACAACTAGACATATTTATCTTTAATTAGACATATTATGAGCCTAATTTGAGTTAGCACAAAGGGAGAAACAATTCGTGGAAGTTGAAGCCATGCACAGCCCCTGCACATGGCCTTCCTGTGCAGTCCTTACTCAAACAAACATACAGAATGGAATATATCTTCAATTGATACCAAATTTTGACACAACATATCTAACATATCAAGATTCAATTTGATATATGGAAAAGACCTATATGACTTCTGTGGGGGGAGATATGTTCTCCCAAATTTTGCTTAAAAACTGGTTACTTAGCCTTAAATGTGTTTACTTAACAAACCTTAATTACTTTTGATTATAAATCCTAATTCACCTTAATTCTTGGATTTTTCTATTATTAAGTCACATTATGAAATATCCTTAATCCCATTATGTCATGTTACTTAAATTTTACTAATTACTTAATTAGTGTACCTAAATACTACTTTAGTCTCATTTTAGAGTTAAATCCTTAAATTTGTTAATTAATCCCTACCCTTAATTAATCTCCTAATTCATCATCTCCTTAATTTTAACACAACTAAACCCTTATATACTTTATGGGATAGATTTGATGAGCTATTTTAATTAAGATTTTTAGTCATTATTAATCATGATTATTGAGTTTTACTTAGAGTTAACCCACCTAATTAATCTTTCTAATCATTTTTCCATACTTAATAACTTAATCACATTTTTTTGTCATCAAACCTTATTATTACATGACATGGCTGAAATCATCAAGGGTCCATATAGGGTTCATAGTTATCTTTTTACATGAACATCACTCAAAGGTCCAAAGGTGGCACCTCTAGTCATCCAATCCATCATTCCATGGTTCAAAATACATCCACCCTTAAGGATCATCATCAAACCATGGCATTAAAATTTTTAAACTATATTTCTCTAATACATAACGAAACCGTGGCACACACACAAGAAAAAGAGAGACTTTTTGGTTCATATATCTCAAATAGAGGCTTACATCTTCAAGCTTCCTCCTTTATCTCAAGGCTCCACCTTTTTCCACCAAGAACACTCATTTAAGCAAGAACAAACCTTCATGAACATGCTCATGAGTTAGGCTCAAGAACACAAGAATAAAAGATGATATTTTTCATGAAAAAATAAGAACACTTACCCAAAAATCAAAGGAAACAAACAAGCAAGTGTGGTTCTTCAAAAGAGCTCAAGAACACAACTCCATAACCTTTGTTCTTCACAAAACCATGGCTGTTTGAGATGATAAGGGACACGAGATTTTTGATTCACACCATGAAAATGGTATGGTTGTGAAGAGGAGTGTAACGCCCGACCGCTTCAAGAATCAATGACTATCCCCACATACTAACACGAGACTTTTCAGTGTGCTTTTTCCTCACTCGCACACTTCCTAGGAAAACTTCCCAGGAGGTCATCCATCCCAGAATTGCTCCAAGTCAAGCACGCTTAACTGTGGAGTTCTTCCGATCCGGGCTACCGAAAAGCAGATGCATCTTGTTAGTATAGGTAGTATCAATTAATCCTGATAAGCTATCTCAAACTGTGCAGTCTTATACTTGCACAGTCTTTGGAATCCCTCTCTTTCGGGTGTTGATTCGATTCATTCGTTCATGTAACCCCCCGCTGGAAGCCTGTCAGGAGCCGCTCCTTGTTCGTGCCTCTTTGCACCGGCGATCACTCCCCGCCCTCGTCAGCGCTCGGGATGTTACATGCCCACCAGCTTCCGCCTGGTTCGTCCTCGAACCACACCGTACTGGAAGATAGGCCCTGCTCTGATACCACTTGTAACGCCCGACCACTTCAAGAATAAATGACTATCCCCACATACTAACACGAGACTTTTCAGTGTGCTTTTTCCTCACTCGCACACTTCCTAGGAAAACTTCCCAGGAGGTCACCCATTTCAGAATTGCTCCAAGTCAAGCATGCTTAACTATGGAGTTCTTCCGATCTGGGCTACCGAAAAGCAGATGCATCTTGTTAGTATAGGTAGTACCAATTAATTCTTATAAGCTATCCCAAACTGTGCAGTCTTATACCTGCACAGTCTTTGGAATCCCTCTCTTTCGGGTGTTGATTCGATTCATTCGTTCATGTAACCGCTGGAAGCCTGTCAGGAGCCGCTCCTTGTCCGTGCCTCTTTGCACCGGAGATCACTCCCCGCCCTCGTCAGCGCTTGGGATGTTACAAGGAGTGAGGGGAACAAGTTTGGTGAAAGAGATTTGGAGAGGTTTTGGAGGTGGAATCTTAGAGAGAAGTGAGAGCAAAGTTTGAAGTTTGAATTTTAGAGAGAGAAGTGATAAGGGGGCTGCTGATTCAGAATGAGGGGGAAGGGGAAGGGTGCCCTAATAGGGGTGCCATGTCACTAAGTGACCATTCGTCCTTTAGTGAGACCCGATGTAATTTTTATCTAATCCGTCGTCAAATTTTTTTTACCCAGAAACTCCAAAGACTCGAACTTTAAGTACTTAACATTAATTTTGTCTAATTATCATGTTCATAACTTAAAAATTTGATTAGTCGATCACAGATCCACTGACAATTGTTTAATTGCACTGTAGTCTTTACCGGTGTTCTTAACTGTACCCGGATTTCATAATCTTCTTAACTTTAACATTTTTGGTCTAATTATGAATTGTTAGGAATATATTGGTCTTTATTTCCATTTTCTCATCTTTTTTCAGTTTAGGGATTCTACTGGCTGCTGCTACAGCAGTACAAAATACCTGGCAGAAGTGACTTTTCAAAAATACCTCAATATGAGTATCAATCTTCATCAAATCATATCCTAACCTCATTCATGATGTTTATATCATTAGATTAGCTCTCTAACTATAATTTGCTAACTTGGAGCTATTCTACAAATTGTTATTGCGTCAGCAGTCAAAATTAACAGATGAAAATTCATCTGTGCAAAATACCATCAATATGGGTATCAAAATTCTTAGAATTTCATCCTTATTCTATTTATGACCATAAAGTCCTATTTATAACCCTCTAATTTAAAAGTCATATAATTAGAGTTATTATATTATTAGACACATCTAGAATGTCAAGTTTAGGCAAAGTTGTCAAGCTCCAAGGTATTGATCCAACCAAATTATTATCACTGAGGATCAATTTCCTTAAATCAGTTAAATTGGCAAATGCAGCTAAAATGGTTCCGGTCAAATTCTTCTCTCCTAAATTCACCATAGTGATATTCCCTCCTTCACACACAATGAAGCTCCAATCTTGACAACTGTCGTTCCCTTTCCAGGCACTAGCCAACTGAAGGGGATACCCAAAATTCGCAGCAACATCAAGCAAAGTGGTGGCAATGGGATCACAAGGCACACCAGGACTTGATTGACAAAAGCTATTGATCCCATCATCAAGAGAGACCTTCACACCTTTCCCAAACACAGGAATAGGACCCTGCAGGATGTTGTTGTACAAAGAAACGTTCCGTAAGGTAGAGAGAGCCATCAAAGAACGTGGAACCACACATGTTAACAAATTATCCTGAAGCTGAAGATCAAACAAGTTGGTAGAATTTGACAAATTATTGGACCCGTGAACTAGTTCTCGCTAAGCCACACCTGAGACAATGAGGTCATAGAAGAAAGCACGTCAATTGAACCGGAGAGGCCAAACTCGTTTCTCTGACTCTTGAGCCTCAAACTCTTAATCGACGATCCCGCAAAGGACTTTGGCAAACCACCGGTGAGTTTGTTGTAAGATAGACGAAGGCTCTGACTGACAAAGGAATCGAACACATCCGGAAGGAACCGACGAGGTTTGAGTTTCCGAGGTCGAGTTGGACGAGGTTGGTTGACTGAGTCAACTCGGTGGGAAACGTCCAGGGTGTGAGGTTAAATTTTGTTGGTTAAGCTAAGGTTCTGCAAGCTGGTTAGCCCTTGGAAGCAACCATCAAGTATGGAGGTGAAGTTATTGCCGGCGGGCTACCGAAAAGTAGATGCGTCTTGTTAGTATAGGTAGTACCAATTAATTCTTATAAGTCATTCCTACTGTACCGTCCCATACCAGCACAGTCTCTGGAATCCCTCTCTTTCGGGTGTTGATTCGATTCATTCATGAACCCCCAAGCTGCAAGATTTGGCATGAGCCGATCATTGTCCGTGCCCTTTCGCACCGGCGATCACTCCCTGCCCTTGCCAGCTCTTGGGATGTTACACATCTTCTCGTGGAGGGGCTATGTCATAATTTTCTAGTTGCCCAACGGGAAGACCAACCACATCATCTGAACTCATCTCTGACGTTGTATTTAAAACCTCGTAAGTTACCCAGGAAATCGGGATTCTAGAGAGGAGAAGATGCCATAAATACCTAAAACAAGAAAAGAGCTGGATCAGAAGAGAATGCGCATACCTGAATCAAAAATGCTATCAGAAGAATCACTAGAAGATGACGAAGTCGGCAAGTCGGAGATCATAATGGGATCATCTGCTCCACCAGCTGCGGAAGTCGATTCCAGTATATCTCCATGTCGGTAACTAGCCAAAGTAGACTCGGCCAAAGAGTCATATCCTTGCTCGATGAGCTTGGAACTCAAGTAGACACAAGAATAACAAGGAACATTCCTGGGGAGAGGGGAAGAATGACTGGAATCCCGGATGGTGGACGAAGAACCAGGATGAATTGTAGGTCTGCAAGACTCAGCCTCGGGTTGGGGAAGTGGATGGGAACCACGTCTGTTCGAAATTAGACGACCCCTACCCCGGTTTGATGAACCTCTACACCGGGGGCCCCCTAACTCCCTATTCGATAACCCGGACCTTCTCCGAGATCTACCAACGCGGCAACCGTGAAGCATGGCTTCCCGTTCTTCCTCTTCGGTCTTGGGAATCCCCCAAAGCCAGAAATGGGCACCAGGGGGAATCTTTTTCAAAAAATCAATATCTTCCTCCTTCTTCCCCTTACAACACTAAACGGAAGAAGGAAGGTTTTCCCCCCTCATTTGGTTAAAAAACTAAATGACACTAAGATTTGAAATAACCAGGAAGGACGATGAAGGCAAGGTGATGAACACCAAAATGCCAGAAGGGAAGCAACACACAACCCCTTGAAAATGCAGACTGTGGGTGTAACGAGAAAACAAAACAAAATAAATGCAATGGCACACATGGGGCAAAGAATTCAAAATTGAAAAAGCATGTTCGGGGACAGATGATCAAATGCAAGCATCTCAAAACAGAAGCAACAAAAACAAAGGATGAGTGAAATACCTGTTGAAAGGAATGAACTAGCAAGAAGATGGAGAAATGCGTTTGAGACGCCGACACTCAAAGGAATGCAATTTCTGCACAATGATCAGAGAGAAAACAAAAGCATGTAATATGAGATGGAGGCTTATATAGGCATGAGTAGTGACCACTGGGGTTACGAATAGCAAAGGTCAGGGTTATTAAGGTCATTGCATTTGCAGGTGATAACTGCATCAATCATGGGTGGTAACCGCAATCATCATGGGTGGTAACCATAGCAGTTGGGAATGGCAAAGGTCAGGGTTACCAGTGCTATTTCACTTCAAAAGCAATGATTAGACAACTGAAACGATGCTGCTAATAAATGCGCACGAAACGCGAAAATGGCATAAAACGGCTGTGGCACGGTAAAGCTCGCGGGAAGTAGCTCGCGGCAGAACGGAATGAGTACCACTCATAAACCAACAAATAAAAAAATATGTAAATATACAACTCTCAACCGAGTTGAACGCTTGATGCTTGGGGGCAACTCACCAGTTGGATCCCAACTACTCAAGCACATCCGTTACCCTGTTGCCTATATAAAAGTATCATGCCGGGTTCATGCAAAAACTCGTCATCCGCGTAACCAGAAGGAAAAATCAAGACTTGCGTATAAGGTATGATGCTTGGGAGAAAATCGCCAGTGGGATCCCAACGACTCAGGCACATCCCAAACTCGGTGTAGGAAAAGATAAAAGTTTTCAGGCCTTGATGCTCAACCTGCCGATATAAGGAATGAATAAAAATTATCCTTCAGATGAGCCACAAACTCGGAATAGGTATAAGGGCAGACGCTTGAGAGGCAACTAGTCAGTTGGACCCCAACTGCTCAAGCTCACCCCTAATCCAGGAAAAAGGGATACGAGAAATATCTCACCGGGTTGATGCTCAGCCCGTCGACATAAGGGGCAAGAGACACCTCGATGGAAAAAACTCCAGAATATGAGGAGCATGCAAAAAGTTTGCAAAAACTCAAGCACATTCAGCCTAACAAAAAACCTGAAGAGACACACAAGAAAATTCACCCTGGCAACCCGGATGCCCAGGTAGCCTTGCCAAGGGGCAACTGTTATGGACCCGTACAAGGGGCCCATTAAGTGATAGACCCAATAAGGGACAATCCAAGATTTGAATCAGTGATTATCACGAACAGATATTCATCAAGGATACTAATCCTAATACGACAGCATAGCAAGCAGGCCAGAGCCCTTATCAGAGGAACCAAAGGCCCATCCATACTACTCGCAGGTAACCTCTGTATAAATGCAAGGTAAATCCTAAAGGTAGGTTATGCTCTC
This sequence comes from Gastrolobium bilobum, assembly GCF_033153095.1. Lineage (NCBI taxonomy): Eukaryota > Viridiplantae > Streptophyta > Magnoliopsida > Fabales > Fabaceae > Gastrolobium > Gastrolobium bilobum. The sequence continues at coordinate 114,511 of NW_026895774.1, read as the reverse complement.
TCTCTCTCTCACTGTTATGCTGTCACTGTGCGCACACACACATCCCATTGACTAACGCTGTTATACACTACTAGAAAATGCATTTTTTTCGACGGAAAAATTCCGTCGAAAATGACATTTTCGACGGAAAAGAAGCCGTCGAATAAGTCTTCGTAGGTAACAAATTTTTCGACGGAATCTCTAATTCCGTCGAAAAAATTCGACGGAAATTATTTCCGTCGAATTTATCTTTTAATGATTTTCGACGGAAAACAAATTCCGTCGAAAATTTTCGACGGAAAATGAATGAAATTCCGTCGAAAAATCTCTTAATAATTTTCGACGGAAAACAAATTCCGTCGAAAATTTTCGACAAAAAATTCATAAAATTCTGTTGAATATTTTTTTCTCTACAAAATTAATATCAATTTATGTTTCACACCTGATAAACAAATATAATTAAAGTAACATACCACAATTATATGATTTTAATATAATTATGTGTATAAAAATTCCTGTCATATACTAATCAAAACAGACTTATATATATAAATGTCCAAGACATATACTAATCAATAGGGACATACATATACAAAAGTCCCTATCATATACTAATCAAAAGAGTATCTAAAAATGTCCAAGACATATGCTAATCAAAATGGACATACATATACAAAAGTCCCCTGTCATATACAAATCAAAAGAGTCCTATATATATAAATGTCCAAGACATATACTAATCAATAGGGACATACATATACAAAAATCCTTATCATATACTAATCAAAAGAGTACTATATCTAAAAATGTCCAAGACATATGCTAATCAAAAGGGACATACATATACAAAAGTCCCATGTCGTATACAAATCAAAAGAGTCCTATATGTATAAATGTCCAAGACATATACTAATCAAACAGGGACATACATATACAAAAGTCCCTGTCATATACTTATCAAAATAGTCTATGGACAATAGTCCCTGTCATATACATCCAACAAAGATACAAAAGTCATGCTGGTGGATGACCTGCATGATCGTGGTCATCACCTAGGTCCTGAGACTGGGGCTGAGTCTCATCATCATCCTCAGTATCTAATAATTCCATAGGAACCCTTCGCAAAAGCTTCTCCATGGTGTCCATTCGCCTCTGCATCATAAGCATTACATTATCCTGTTTGTCAACCTTTTTCTGCTGCTGTGTAGCCTTCTCCTCTTGTTGTGCAACTGTACCCTGCAATTGTAGAATCAATGTGCACATCTTGTCATCCTCCTGCTGCGACACTCCAAATGGTAGCCTATTGGAGAGTCAAGATTGCTTATAGACTCCTCCTCGTGTACCTAAACCGTATACCCGTCCTTTACTGTTAACCCCACCAGCTGCCTGCAAGATTAAATCATTATCTGAGGCAACACTGCTAGCATCCACTCCTGGAGTGACTTGACTGTCTCTCTCTTCCCTAAGTCTCGTAAAGTCATCCTAAAATTTACATAGAAAGTATTGATGTATTAAAGTCATGTACACTGAAACTAATCAGGTTTCTAAAGTAAACATTTGGTGTAAAAATAAATATTACTCACAGCTTTTGCCTTTGCCTTGTCATTGCACCACCTATCACGATCATCTTTAGATGTGTGTGTATGCTTGAATACAGCCCAATCCACGGCGGACAGATCCGTGACCCCATCTGCCAACTGCGTGATATCAATTCATAAAACAATAAGAACATAATACGGTGAGTATAAAAAAAGGCTTACCATTTATTTAATCTACATGCATATGCAATTATTAGTATTCTTACCAACCGCCTTGCATGCTCAGTAAATGGAAGTGAACCTCCAGAATGTGAAGGTCCATCAAATTTGGACCTGTTCCTCGAATTTGCTTCAGACATTTTCTTCCATTTTTCATTAGACCAGTGAACCTTCAAACCATCAAGAACATCTTGTCTCATCCAAGACATATCGCCCTTTCCTTTTCTTATCAAATTCAAGTGATTTTTGATTATGTCAGTGGCTTTGATCTTGTATGCTTTATCAAAAAGATATTGGTCATCCGGCAAGCATTTATATTTTTCCTACAAGGATGAAACATGACAAGAAAGACAAGTTAGTAAGAATATCAACATTAACTTGAAAACCTTGAATCATACATAAATATTAATATGGTAATATGGTCAGATTTAAAGGGAAACCATTACCATCAATGTGTTCAACCAGTTCTCCTTGACATTGGTTGGAACTGCCTTATATGTAGGGTATGGACCGTCAAAGTTGCGCTTGATTATTGTCCACATTTTGATTATTTTTTTGAAATTGTTTTCGACGGAATTCCATTTCCGTGGAAAATCTTTGACGGAATCATTTTTACGTCGAAAAATTCATAAAATTAATTTCTTTTTTCATTTATTTTTTTGAAATTGTTTTCGACGGAATTCCATTTCCGTGGAAAATCTTCGACGGAATCAGTTTTCCGTCGAAGATTTCATAAAATTAATTTCTTTTTGATTTTTTGTTTTGAAATTATTTTCGACGGAATTCCATTTCTGTGGAAAATCTTTGACGGAATCATTTTTCCGTCGAAAAATTCATAAAATTAATTTCTTTTTTCATTTATTTTTTTGAAATTGTTTTCGACGGAATTCCATTACCGTGGAAAATCTTTGACGGAATCAGTTTTCCGTCGAAGATTTCATAAAATTAATTTCTTTTTGATTTTTTGTTTTGAAATTGTTTTCGACGGAATTCCATTTCCGTGGAAAATCTTCGACGGAATCATTTTTCCGTCGAAAAATTCATAAAATTAATTTCTTTTTTCATTTATTTTTTTGAAATTGTTTTCGACGGAATTCCTTTTCCGTTGAAAATCTTCGACGGAATAGAGATTCCGTCGAAAAATTCATAAAATTAATTTCTTTTTGATTTATTGTTTTGAAATTGTTTTCGACGAAAATACTTTTCCGTAGAAAATCTTCGACAGAATCAGTTTTTTGTCGAAGATTTCATAAAATTAATTTCTTTTTTCATTTATTTTTTGAAATTGTTTTCGACGGAATTCCATTTCCGTGGAAAATCTTCGACGGAATAAGTTTTCCGTTGAAAAATTCATAAAATTAATTTCTTTTTGATTTATTTTTTTGAAAATGTTTTCGACGGAATTCCATTTCTGTGGAAAATCTTTGACGGAATTAATTTTCCGTCAAAAAATTCATAAAATTAATTTCTTTTTGATTTATTGTTTTGAAATTGTTTTCGACGGAATTCCATTTCCGTGGAAAATCTTCGACGAAATCAGTTTTTCGTCGAAAATCTTCGACGGAATCCGCTTTCCGTCGAAGATTTCATAAAATGAATTTCTTTTTATATTTATTTTTTTGAAATTGTTTTCGACGGAATGTCTTTTCCGTCGAAAATCTTCGACGAAATTAGAATTCCGTCGAAAAATTCATAAAATTAATTTCTTTTCGATTTATTTTTTTGAAATTATTTTCGACGGAATTATTTTTCCGTGGAAAATCTTCGACGGAATCAGATTTCCGTGGAAAATCTTCGACGGAAAATAATTTCCGTCAAAAATTATCGACGAAATACATTTTCCGTTGAAATTTCCGTCTTTAATTTGGACGGAATATTTTCCGTCGAAAATTTTCGTTGAAAATCTTGACTTTTCTAGTAGTGATAGTATTCTGTGCACAGTGATCTGCTTGACTCAAGGGTATCTCCTTCATAGATACCTTGAAGAGGACACTAAATCCAAAAGTAACATACCAGCTTATTGGGCTGGACATCTCTCTCCCAACAACGTAAGAGTTGGTTATTGTTGCTGTCATATAATTAACACTGATACTAAGCGTATATGAAAGTTATAATTTATTCTTATCTACAACATCCTTGCAGTTACTTACTTAATGCCATGCAGACACATATGCCATATAGCTTTTTAAGTGTTTTTCTCTTTCTCAAGGAAACTAAAATTTAAGAAAGAGTCACCGACGAAATTACCTATGAGTTTCCTATTTCACGGAATGGCATGGATTGACCAAAGGAAATAGAATTAAAATTTTGAAAAAGACGAAAGTACCACTGACTTTCCTAACTTTACTTTTTATTGTTGAAATAGCAACTTTTAAGAGAATAAGTTTACGAAATCGCAATGTAAGTTAAGTTTTAACGTTGAGTCGTTGAGAATGATTATATTTAAAAATTTAAAGTTTATAAATTCTTATAATTATATTATATATTATGGATAATATATATTATTTAAGTATATAGTAATATGTACTACATAGTGTAGTTTATAAAAGTTTATAAATTTTGAGTTTGTAAATATAATCTATTCCTTTAATATTTTTTTATGTTTTAGAAAATAAAATTGTTTTTATAAATATACATAAAAGAATTTAGGATTCATTTTTTTTCCCTCACATGAACTATATATTTTTATATGTATAAAAAATAAAATCACTTTTTAAGACATGACAAACAATAAACCTCGCAAATTATATGGATAACTAACAATTTATTTTAGAATTTAATGTTTCTTATGTTATATGAGATAAATTTATCTTATATACACGTAGAAGTAATGAGACGAATATTTTTCTTTTTCTCATATAAGTTTACATAATTTTATGTGTGTAAAAAATAAATTTATCTCCTATAATATTAGAAAATTTTTATTTTATGTCGTTTTAAAAAGGAGTTCTTTGTACCGTTTCTATCGCGCTAATAAGTACCGTTAAATGCAGTACGTTTGCTTTCAAGATTTTTTTTTCCTTCCGTTGTCAAGATCATTTGACATACCATTTTTTTTAAAATCGAAATTAGGAAATGTTGCATTTTCTGAATTTTCACTTTCCTGTTCCTGGCCTAAATAATATAATAATTTGAACCTAAATTGAACCAAAAAATTAAAGAGTAAATACTTTTTTTTGTCCTCAGCAAATTTTACGATACTCACTTTAGTCCCTAGCAAATAAAAAGACCCATGGTAATTCTTAAATAATTCAAAATGTACCCATTTTAGTCCTTTTAGGAACTAATATGAGTCTTTTTTGAATTTGTGAGGGACCGCGATTTCAACTAAATGGATCCATTTTGAATTTCTTAGAGATCACAATGAGCTTTTTTATTTGCTAAAAATTAAAGTGGGTATTGTAAAATTTGCTGATGACCAAAAAATGTATTTATTCAAAATATTTATTATAGCTAGGAAGACTATCATAATTGAAGGTATTTATTCAAAATATTTAAATTTGAAGGACAGGGGTTTCTGCCGAGTACAATTCTCTGCTATGATAAATAATATAACAATTTTTAAAATATTTATTATAGCTAGGAAGACTATCATAATTGATATGACCATTTTTATATTTTGACGTAATCTTTGCAGGAAACTTGCAAAGATATAAACTTGCATAAAACATGGCTCATTTTTTTCTTATTTTGAAAACATAAAACATGGCTCTTTAAACGTAAATCATGAAACAAAATATTTAAGTAGTACATGGTGTTATGCTTCTAGGCATCAGCAGAAAAAAGAAACAAAAAAGTATTTTCAAGAATATTGCAACTAATTGATTATGAAATTCCCAAAAAAAAAAATATTATTATCGCAAAATTAATACTGCATATGACATTAATCAGAGTGTAACGGTACCAAAGAATGACAATAGGATTCCAAATTTCCAATGGATCAATGCAGAAACTCAGTTCTCAGTCATAATGATTAAAAAATCTACACTGGACAACGAGGGAGAACTCATGAACAGATGGGGAAAGAGAAGGAAGAAGAAGGAGACTGTCAATAGGGAGATGATTCTCACTATAAATCCTATCAATAAGTCCTGAACCTTCCTTCATTTGAGCCATCAGATGAACTATTCTCAGGATTCTGCAACAAATTCATCTAATTCAGCCTTTTATTCAGCATTTAGCATTCTGCATGACATAGAGTTTACTCCATCAATTGCACTGGCTTTTGCATTCAATATATTAACAATTTAATACACATATGAGATACATTTGTTTTTCAGGATAATTGAAAAGTACAACACAAGTACGTTAAATGATCCATTTTACAGTATAACTTAAACTATTTACCCAAAATGCAATGATATTTCAAGAAATGGAGGATTCAGATACGCGTCTAGTAGGAGAAGAAAACATAGGTTTTGGTGGAATTTCTAGGGAATTCAAGCTGTCTTCCAACATATCTATCACTCTACTCATTGTAGGTCTATCATTTGGAAACGTTTGAATGCACCATAAACCCACTATGGTCAATCTCTTTGTTATCTCATTTTCTTCTGTGGTCATCACCTCATCTGGTCTCAAATCAATGCCCTGCTCAAGCCTATTGTATACCCAGTGTGGGAAGTATATCTCACTAGTGTCACTGGCTTCAGCATTAATGTTCTTCCTCCCTTCCACCATCTCTAGCAGCATCATTCCGTAGCTATAAACATCAGATTTATGAGAAACTCCTCCCAAATGTCTATTCCACATTTCTGGAGCTACGTACCCAATTGTCCCTCTAGCATCTGACATGGAAATTATGCTCTCTTTTCTCGGACAGAGCTTTGCTAGCCCAAAATCTGATATCGTAGGGCAAAAATCCGCATCTAAAAGAATATTATGTGGTTTTATGTCAAAATGCAAAATTCTAGTATTGCACCCCCTATGCAAGTACTCCATCCCTCGAGCAATCCCTATGGCAATTTGATACAAATTCTCCCAGCTCAATGATGCAACAGTTTCATGTCCTTTTTTGTGAATAAAGTTTTCAAGGGAACCATTGGACATAAACTCGTAGATGAGAGCTTTCTTGCGACCTTCCAGACAAAATCCAAGAAGGGTGACAACATTGACATGAGAAGTGCTACTGATACTGGCAACCTCATTGATGAAGTTTTCATTGTTTCCTTTGGCTGACCTCAATATCTTTACAGCCACAGGGCAACCACTAAAGAGATGTCCTTTGTATACAGCACCAAAACCACCTTGTCCTAGTTTATTTTTGAAGGAGTTGGTCATTTTCTTGATGTCTGAGGATTTGTATCTTTTCGGAGTTAAAGCTCCATGACTTTTCAAGAATGCTTCAATATCTTTGTTATCTTTTTTGGTCAACCAAAATTTTCCACGCCAAGACGAGGTCTTGCTTACCATAAAATAAACAGTGATACATATCAACAATCCTGTTATCACTCCACCAATAATACCTGTTAGCAGACAGAGTCAGTGAATTAGTGGTTAAGAATTTCACAGCCTAAGATGTTATGAAAAATACAACAAGAATTGCTATACCTGCTATCCTAGCAGTTGACAGCGAAGAACCATGTTCTGTTTTAGATGGACTTACACTCGGTGCATCACCAGAACTCGATGATGGACGAGTTTCATTGCCTCCATCTCCAGGACGATCAAGCAAAACATTACCTACAAGAATGAACTTCACCTTAGCTGAGAAATTGGGAACCTTTCCAGATAGGTTGTTATTAGACACTTTCAGAATCTCAAGTTGAGGCAAAGTTGTCGAGCTCCAAGGTATTGAGCCAACCAAATTATTATCACTGAGAATCAATTTCCTTAAATAAGTTAAATTGGCAAATGCAGCTGAAATGGTTCCGGTCAAATTCTTCTTTCCTAAATTCACCGTAGTGATATTCCCTCCTTCACACACAATGAAGCTCCAATCTTGACAAGTGTTGTTCCCTTTCCAGGCACTAGCCAACAGAAGGGGATACCCAAAATCCGCAGCAACATGAAGCAAAGTGGTGGCAGTGGGATCACAAGGCACACCAGGACTTGATTGACAAAAGCTATTGATCCCATCATCAAGAGAGACCTTCACACCTTTCCCAAACTCAGGAACAGGACCCTGCAGCATGTTGTTGTACAAAGAAACGTTCCGTAAGCTAGAGAGAGCCATCAAAGAAGGTGGAACCACACCAGTTAACAAATTGTCCTGAAGCTGAAGATCAAACAAGTTGGTACAATTTGACAAATCCGGAATTGGACCCGTGAACTGGTTCCCGCCAAGCCACACCTGAGACAATGAGGTCATGGAAGAAAGCACGTCAATTGAACCCGAGAGGCCAAACCCTTCTCTCTGATTATTGAGCCTCAAATTCTGAATCCCAGATCCCGCAAAGGACTTTGGCAAACCACCGGTGAGGTTGTTGAAAAAGAGACGTAGGCCCTGCAAATTTTCGAACGAACCGAACACATCAGGCAAGGAACCCATGAGGTTTGTGTTTCCGAGGTCGAGTTGGACGAGGTTGGATGACTGAGTCAACTCGGTGGGAAACGTCCAGGGTGCGAGGGTGATGATGTTGGCCATGCTAAGGTTCTGCAAGTTTGTTAGCCCCTGGAAGCAACCGTTAGTGATGGAGGTGAATCTGTTGTCGTCAAGGTAAACAGTTACGAGCATGGTGGGGTTCGCCAAAGAGGGTAACGAACCGTAGAGATCGTTGCCCTGAAGCGAGAGGTAGGTGAGTTGAGAGAGTGAGTTCAGATCGGGTGGGAGTGTTCCGGTGAGTTGAGAGGTAGGTTCGAACTGTCACACTTCACGCCGTCCCAGTTGCAAAATGCGGTGGTCGGCGACCACCCACTTGGGCTGATTGCTTTTTCCAGCTTCGACATGAACACACCGTCGGCGACGACTACGGCGGTGGAGAGGAGAGAGAACAACAGCAGAAGCGTAGAGAGAGAGACAAGGCTTTTCGATTTTAATTTGGGGTCAGCCATTCATTCACCTGACAAATTATGGTGTAGCGTTCGTGCAGAATGAAAGACAAATTATGGTGTATGCCACATCTTAGTACCGTAGCAAAGTGTTCATGGCAAATTATCTTAAACCTCTAGCATCTTATTCACTTGCTACTTGCTGACTTTTGACTTCAGCGCTCAAACGGGAGTCAAAAAGAAGAAAGTAGACCAAAGAAAAAAAATATGTGTAAGTTTCTAATCAATATTGTAAGTTTCTAATATATTTGGTTTTATTTTTTGTTCTCGGTTTATCTCCTTATCCTTAATTTAGATATATTTATTCTTTTTTTTCCTTTTCTTTACATTTTTATTAATTTTAGTATTTTTTATAAAAAATAGGAAAAATATAAGACAGACAAGAAATAAAAAAAAAATTTAATTTGTAAGTTTTCAACATATTTGATTTTTTTTTCTTTTTTTTCCGTGTTCAGTCTATTTTCTTATTTTTATATTTAAACATATTTGGTTTTATTTTTCTTCAATTTATTTTTTTGTTTTCAGTCTATTTTCTTTTTTTTATTTAGACTATTTACATTTTTTTGTACTTTTAGTTTTTTTATGTTACTATTCTAAGTATCCAACATATTTGGTCTTATTTTTCTTTATTTTTTTGCTCTCGGTTTATTTTTTTCTTTCTTTTTGATTTAGACATATTTAGTCATTTTTTTACTTTTATGTAATTGTTGTAAATTTTTAACATATTGGTCTTATTATTTCTTCTATTTTTTTCTTTCTTGTCATCAGTTTATTTTTTTCTTCTAAGAAGAGTCAAATAGACAAATTAATTCAGTTTGTAACGGTGTTAATTATATGTTTGGGATGGGAAAAATCAGTGTTAAGAAACTCGGACCGACCCGGAAACAGGTAAATCGGTCATATAACCGGTCCAGTTGAAGCATCGGATCAATCATGCATCAGAACTTGTGCGACCCGGTCCAACCCGGCCGGTTTTAATGAAAACTGGTGACCCGGTTGGTTAACCGGTGACCCGGCCTGGTCCCAATAAAAAAATTCATAATGGACATATTTGAATATTTCTTTGCTTGTTGACTTACATAAGTTATGTACCTACAACACTAATATTATCTCGATTATGCACTATGCAGAAATTTTTGATTTGATTTATAGTTAGAGATGTCATTTTCTGAACTTAAAACCCCGTATCACGATCATTATATTTTTGTTTGATCTTTTATTGGATAGTAATATGTGATTTATTATTTTTTATATTAAAATATTTGAAATATTTATCATTTTTTAAAGATATTTGAGTATGTTTATAGTTTTTTAATATAAATTATAAAATTGTATATAATTACCTGGTTATGCGGTTGAACCAGTGACCCAGTACCTCGACCGGGTCAATGACCGGGCCGATTTTAATAATATTGGAAAAAACCTTTGGCAGTAAGTAATTTAAAAAAAAAATATGAAATAAATGTTCAAAGCAAAATTATAATGGAGATTTATAAACTTTTCCCTATAATTTTTATGGATTTAATGAGATAAAATTATATTATACACACATATAAAATTGTGAGTCTTTGTGGGGCCATGTAAGAAGAAGAGAGAGGAAGAGAAAGAAAAATTATAAACTTCACACACTTTTATGTGTATGTACTCCTTCAACATAAGAAACTTTAAACCCAATTTTTATAAACTTATAGGGAAAATAGTTTCTCATATTGCATAAGATAATTTTTATCTCATATATACACAAAAAAATGGATGAGACCATTAAGGAGAAGAGTGTTAAAGAAAACAAGTGAGTTTCACCTATTTTTTGTGTCCATGAGACAATCTCACGAAACTATATTCCCATAATTATAATATATTTTGAAAATGATAAGGAATGTACTTCCACGGTTATACTTTGTTAGTTATTGTATTTTTTCTTTGGATAAATTACAGGTATTATTTAGGAAGACAATCATGTTCGGGTCGGGAACATTTACATTATGATGGAGTTAGCTCTTTTAAAAGGGATTATTTTTCATTCACGAAGACTTAAATCCAAAATCTTGTTTAAACGGAATCAAACATGTACCACCTTAACCAATCTTTGATTGTTTAAGAAGTCTCATATTGGACAACTAGTAGGAGGTGAGTGAGTTTAAACCCACACACCCCTTCAACTTCCCTTTTCTCTTTTCTTCCTCAACCCACTTCTTATTCATAATCAATAGATTGTCTACATAATTATATATAAATTCCAACAATCCCCCACATGGATAAGAAGTCAATTCATCGTGACTAGAATGCATAAGAATATGAATGCAAAGTGTAATTTTCTCAACGAAAAACAACTGCATCGAGATAGGTAGAGTTATCTTTGAACCTTCTCTAGTCAAAACCTATCGGATATACTCGGTCAATCGGTGGTCTGGGCGACTTGAACTGTCGACCTTTAATGTATACCTAAACAATAGGAGTCACACAATTGCTTCTCTAGCATTGTTGGTCCTTTGCTTTGCCCATTTTGACCGTGAGACACCTGCCTGGTTCTGCGCCCTGCTGCCCCTGTGAGAGCCAATGCTCTCTGTCTCCTCGTGCTGGAGCGCCCAAAGTGGGGGCTTAAGCGCCCAGGATTGCGCGCTTGAGCGCCCTGGTTTGCGCTTAAGCGCCCTTCGCTGCAGAAAGATGGGATGCTTACTGTCTCCGGGGGTTTTATCGCCCAGAGTAGGGCTTAAGCGCCCAGGGTTGCACGCTTGAGCGCCCTGGTTCGCGCTTGAGCGCCCTTAGCCACTGAAGGAGGAGATGTTTCTGTCTCTGCGCGCTAAAACGTCCCAATGGGAGCTGAAGCGCCCAGGATATAGCGCTTGAGCGTCCTGGTGCGCGCTTAAGCGCCAATTTACACTAAAATACCTTATGCTTCCTGCCTCCGTGCGCTTAAGCGCCCAGATGGAGGCTTTAGCGCTTGATAACGCGCGCTTGAGCGCCCGGTAGCGCGCTGAAGCGCGCGGGGCCTGTGATCAACACCTTTTTGTGTTGCTTTCAATTGTCATAACTTGAGCTACAGTGCTCCGATTTGAGTGCGGTTTGAAGCCACACGTAGCTAACGAAGAGATCTACAATATAGTAGAAGTTGTGAAATGAATAAGAAGTAAAATAAGGGTTTTAAAAATGGAATAAGAACATGATGTTAAGCTTGAATTATCTGATTCCGCAAGGTACTGTGGTTATGATCACGAAATTGGGTATTATAAATTCGGCATGTTTTATAAATGAAAAATTTATCCGGATTTTAATTGAATCCATGTGATTGTAACTGCGCTTAATATCATAATGCGATGTTAACAAACCGGTTCTAGAACGGGGTGTTACATTTTATGGTATCAGAGTATAATTCCCTTGATTGTTCCACCAAGCCCTGAAAGGGTAGTGGTAATTATAGTGTATATAATTGCAATGAAATAGTGTAATGCTTTGTTATACGTATGTGTATGTATTTGGTGTGGCATAGGATGTGTTTCCCTATGTGGTATGTTGCATGACGATGCGTAAATCATACTTGGTAGTTAGCTGGCTAGTAGGACTATTTGCATCTGAGTTTCCTTAGGACAGCTTGAGAGCTTGAGAGATTTCTCCTGGAGATGTTATTGCACTTTGCATAGATATGTATTTACTGCATTATTATTGTTATTGCTATTACACTGATATGGAACTGTGGGGTGGAGAGATGCTCCAAGGACCCCTGGTTTACTGGATATATTCGTATATCTCACCCCGTGTTGTGGGGACCCCCTTTCAGGTAAGGATGCTGCAGGAGCCTCTGGTGGCAAGTGGCCATATCTGGATTAGCATATGCATGAAGTGTTGCATTTTTTGAGATTATACATGTTGTTTTGGTAGCTCAGATGTATAGGATTGTAATTCATAGACAATTGATAGATGTATGATTGTATATTGGAATGGACTTAGCCTATGCTCATGCCTTTGGTCATTTCTTTTGTTGGTGGGAGCCAAGGGAATGATCATAGTGTTTTGTAAGCTAAGTTCCATGATTTGTAATGAGTATGTACTGTAAATGATGCCTACTTGAATTTCAATATATGCATGCTTGTTATGTATTGAGTTATTGAATTGGTTGGGCTGAGAATCAATTAGGTACCTTTTGTTTAAATTGGGAAACGTTGAGTAAACAAAGGTTATACTGCCCAAATTCTAGCTAAATCTCATGAGGAGAGGTTGGATGAGTGCTAGGATTAAGTTTTGAGGCATGAACCATTGGGGTTTGGAATGGGGATACATTTTCCCCTAGACTTGGACTTGAAAAATGAGGGCAATGAAATTCCCTGGCAGCGCGCTTTAGCGCCCTGCTGCCCCTGTGAGAGCCAATGCTCTCTGTCTCCTCGCGCTGGAGTGCCCAAAGTGGGGGCTTAAGTGCCCAGGACTGCGCGCTTGAGCGCCCCGGTTTGCGCTTAAGCGCCCTTCGCTGCAGAAAGATGGGATGCTTACTGTCTCCGGGGGTTTTAGCGCCCAGGGTTGCGCGCTTGAGCGCCCTGGTTCGCGCTTGAGCGCCCTTAGCCACTGAAGGAGGAGATGCTTCTGTCTCTGCGCGCTAAAACGTCCCAATGGGAGCTTAAGCGCCCAGGATATAGCGCTTGAGCGTCCTGGTGCGCGCTTAAGCGCCCATTTACACTGAAATACCTGGTGCTTCCTGCCTCCGAGCGCTTAAGTGCCCAGATGGAGGCTTTAGCGCCCGATAACGATTAAGGATTTTAAAAATGGCATAGGAACATGATGTTAAGCTTGAATTATCTGATTCCGCAAGGTGATGTGGTTATAATCACGAAAGTGGGTATTATAAATTCGGCATGTTTTAAAATGAAAAATTTATCCGGATTTTAATTAAACCCCTGTGATTGTAACTGCGCTTAATATCATAATGGGATGTTAACAAACCGGTTCTAGAACGGGGTGTTACAATTCTTATAATTATATTATATATTATGGATAGTATATATTATTTAAGTATATAGTAAAATGCACTACAAATAATATATAGTGTAGTTTGTAAGAGTTTATAAATTTTGAGTTTGTAAATATAATTTATTCCTTTAATATTTTTTTTATGTTTTAGAAAATAAAATTATTTTTTATATATACATAAAAAAAATTTAGGATTCATTTTTTTTTTCCTCATACTACCTATATATTTTTATATGTATAAGAAATAAAATCATCTTTTAAGACATGACAAACAATAAACCTTGTAAATTATATGGATAACTAACAATTTTTTTTAGAATTTAATGTTTCTTATGTTATAGGAGATAAATTTATCTTATTTACACATAGAAGTAATGAGGCAGATATTTTTCTTTTTCTTTCTTTTCCTCATATAAATTTAATAATTTTATGTGTGTAAAAAATAAATTTATCTCCTATAACAATAGAAACCATTTATTTTATGTCGTTTTTAAAAGGAGTGCTTTGTACCGTTTCTATCGCGCTAGGTACCATTAAATGCAGTACGTTTGCTTTCAAGATTTTTTTTTCCTTCCGTTGTCAAGATCATTTGACATACCATTGTTTTTAAAATCGAAATTAGGAAATGTTGCATTTTCTGAATTTTCACTTTCCTGTTCCTGGCCTAAATAATATAATAATTTGAACCTAAATTGAACCGAAAAATTAAATTTGAAGGAAAGGGGTTTCGGCCGAGTACAATTCTCTGCTATTATAAATAATATAACAGTTTTTGTTATCAAAAAAATAAAAAAAATAATATAACCGTTTTTAAAATATTTATTATAGCTAGGAAGACTATTATAATTGATATGACCATTTTTATATTTTGACGTAATCTTTGCAGGAAACTTGCAAAGATATAAACTTGCATAAAACATGGCTCATTTTTTTTTTTTAAACATAAAACATGGCTCTTTAAACGTAGATCATGAAACAAAACGTTTAAGTAGTACGTGGTGTTATACTTCTAGGCATCAGCAGAAAAAAGAAAGAAAAAAGTATTTTCAAGAATATTGCAACTAATTGATTATGAAATTCCAAAAAAAAAAAATTATTATTATTATCGCAAAATTAATACTGCATATGACATTAATCAGAGTGTAACGGTACCAAAGAATGACAATAGGATTCCAAATTTCCAATGGATCAATGCAGAAACTCAGTTCTCAGTCATAATGATTAAAAAATCTACACTGGACAACGAGGGAGAACTCATGAACAGATGGGGAAAGAGAAGGAAGAAGAAGGAGACTGTCAATAGGGAGATGATTCTCACTATAAATCCTATCAATCAGTCCTGAACCTTCCTTCATTTGAGCCATCAGATGAACTATTCTCAGGATTCTGCAACAAATTCATCTAATTCAGCCTTTTATTCAGCATTTAGCATTCTGCATGACATAGAGTTTACTCCATCAATTGCACTGGCTTTTGCATTCAATATATTAACAATTTAATACACATATGAGATACATTTGTTTTTCAGGATAATTGAAAAGTACAACACAAGTACGTTAAATGATCCATTTTACAGTATAACTTAAACTATTTACCCAAAATGCAATGATATTTCAAGAAATGGAGGATTCAGATACGCGTCTAGTAGGAGAAGAAAACATAGGTTTTGGTGGAATTTCTAGGGAATTCAAGCTGTCTTCCAACATATCTATCACTCTACTCATTGTAGGTCTATCATTTGGAAACGTTTGAATGCACCATAAACCCACTATGGTCAATCTCTTTGTTATCTCATTTTCTTCTGTGGTCATCACCTCATCTGGTCTCAAATCAATGCCCTGCTCAAGCCTATTGTATACCCAGTGTGGGAAGTATATCTCACTAGTGTCACTGGCTTCAGCATTAATGTTCTTCCTCCCTTCCACCATCTCTAGCAGCATCATTCCGTAGCTATAAACATCAGATTTATGAGAAACTCCTCCCAAATGTCTATTCCACATTTCTGGAGCTACGTACCCAATTGTCCCTCTAGCATCTGACATGGAAATTATGCTCTCTTTTCTCGGACAGAGCTTTGCTAGCCCAAAATCTGATATCGTAGGGCAAAAATCCGCATCTAAAAGAATATTATGTGGTTTTATGTCAAAATGCAAAATTCTAGTATTGCACCCCCTATGCAAGTACTCCATCCCTCGAGCAATCCCTATGGCAATTTGATACAAATTCTCCCAGCTCAATGATGCAACAGTTTCATGTCCTTTTTTGTGAATAAAGTTTTCAAGGGAACCATTGGACATAAACTCATAGATGAGAGCTTTCTTGCGACCTTCCAGACAAAATCCAAGAAGGGTGACAACATTGACATGAGAAGTGCTACTGATACTGGCAACCTCATTGATGAAGTCTTCATTGTTTCCTTTGGCTGACCTCAATATCTTTACAGCCACAGGGCAACCACTAAAGAGATGTCCTTTGTATACAGCACCAAAACCACCTTGTCCTAGTTTATTTTTGAACGAGTTGGTCATTTTCTTGATGTCTGAGAATTTGTATCTTTTCGGAGTTAAAGCTCCATGACTTTTCAAGAATGCTTCAATATCTTTGTTATCTTTTTTGGTCAACCAAAATTTTCCACGCCAAGACGAGGACTTGCTTACCAAAAAATAAACAGTGATACATATCAACAATCCTGTTACCACTCCACCAATAATACCTGTTAGCAGACAGAGTCAATGAATTAGTCGTTAAGAATTTCACAGCCTGAGATGTTATGAAAAATACAACAAGAATTGCTATACCTGCTATCCTAGCAGTTGACAACGAAGAACCATGTACTTGAAATAAAAGGGTATTTGAAATATTATTGAATCGTATTTGAATCTGTACATAGGGGTCTCTATTTATAGAGACTTCTTGACCTAATTTTGACCTAATGGGCTTGGCCCAATATACAAGTAACGGACTAAATAAATACAAATAAATGACTACATAATTACTAATAAATGACTACATAATTACTATTTAATACAAATAAATGACTACATTATTACTAATAAATGACTACATAATTACTATTTACAACACTCCCCCTCAAGCTGAGGAATAGATATTTATCATTCCCAGCTTGCTAGCAAGTTCTTGAAATCTATCTGAAGAAAGCCCCTTTGTCAATAAATCAGCTAATTGACGCCCAGTGGGAATGTATGGAGTGGTAATCAACCCGCTATCAAGTTTCTCTTTGATGAAATGGCGGTCGACCTCAATATGTTTAGTCCGATCATGTTGAACTGGATTATGAGCTATACAAATAGTGGACTTATTATCACATAGCAGCTTCATAGGTCCCTCACATTTTATTTTTAGATCATCAAGTACAATTTTCAGCCACAGTAACTCACAAATGCCTTGAGCCATAGCTCGAAATTCAGCTTCTGCACTTGATCTGGCGACCACATCTTGTTTCTTACTTCTCCATGTCACCAAGTTACCACAAAGAAACATGCAATAACCAGTGGTAGAACGACGGTCAGTCACGGATCCAGCATAATCAGCATCTGTGTAGACTTCTAAAGATAGATTGCCATCACGTCGGAATAACAACCATTTACCAGGAGTACCTTTCAGATACTGAAGAATTCTCTCTACTGCCTGCATATGTTTCTCCCTTGGATCGTGCATAAACTGACTAACAACACTAACAGCATAAGCTAGGTCTGGTCTAGTATGGGCCAAATATATCAATTTCCCAACTAGCCGTTGATATTGTCCTTTATCAACTGGAGGACTCTCCTCTTCATAACCCATCTTGTGATTCTGCTCAATAGGAGTATTAGAGGGTTTACACCCGAGCTTTCCTGCTTCTTTGAGAAGATCAAGAACATATTTCCTCTGGCTGATAAAGATTCATTTGCTCGAATGAGCTACTTCTATCCCTAGGAAATATCTCAGTTTCCCAAGGTCTTTGACTTCAAACTCAGAGGCAAGCCGTGTTTGCAGAATCTGTCTCTCCACAAAATCATCACCTGTGATAATAATATCATCAACATATACAAGGAGCACAGTAAGCTTCCCATTTTGGGAGTGCTTGTAAAAAAGAGTGTGATCTCCTTGACTTTGTTTATATCCTAAGGTCATCATAACCTAAGTAAACTTTCCAAACCAGGCACGAGGTGACTGCTTCAATCCATACAAGGCCTTTTTTAATTTACAAACTTTATTTTCTCCCTTCACAGAATCAAAACCAGGCGGAATTTCCATGTAGACTTCTTCTTCTAACTCACCATTGAGGAAAGCATTCTTCACATCAAATTGGTTTATATCCCAATTGTAATGGGCAGCAAGGGATAACAAAACTCTCACAGTATTCATCTTTGCAACTGGAGCAAATATTTCTTCATAATCAATGCCATAGGTTTGAGAGTAACCTTTGGCAACTAATCGAGCTTTGTATCTCTCAAGAGTTCCATCAGAATTATATTTCAGGGCATAAACTCATCTGCACCCTACTGCTTTTTTTCCAGTAGGTCTATCAATAACCTCCCATGTTTTATTTTTCTCCAATGCATTCATCTCCTCTTGCATGGCTTGAGCCCAATTCCTATCTTTCAAGGCTTCATGTACTGATTTTGGGATTGCAATAGAGTCTAGTGCTGAAACAAAGCTTTTGTGCTGCACAGAAAGATTAGCAGAGGAAACAAAATGGGAGATAGGGTATTGAGTACAAGAGGGACAGGAGGGACAAGATTTCTTGAGACAAGCTCTTTTTCCTTTTCTAAGAGCAATGGGTAAATCATCAGAATCAGTAGTAATGGGTAAGTCATCAGAAGTATTAACATCATGATCAGAAATATGAGATTCAGGACTTACCAGTGGTTCAGACGATTGAGGTTGCTGCTGAGACAATGTGGGTTGTTTCCTTCTTTCAGGTGTCATAATCTTTCGTATCTCTGGTGTACTTGATGTATCAATCATAGGAGAATCAGTCACAGGAGGATTACTCACAAGAGGATCAGACACAGGAGGAACAGACAAAGGAGAAACAGACACAGGAGGAACAGGACCAGGACCAGGTGGAGGATACACTGACATAGGTAAAGGAGTAGACACTGATGATTCAAACTCAAAGAAGGGAGGTGATGAGATTTCTGGTGAAGGATTCTTCCCCTGAAGATGAGGATCTTGGAAAAAGGACTCAGATTCCTGAAATGTAACATCCATAGAAACAAAAAAATTTCTACTACTAGGGTGATAGCACTTGTAGCCCTTCTTATCAGGAACATAACCAAGAAAAACACATTTAATAGCCCTAGGGTCCAACTTACTGCGATGATGTTTATGAACATGAACAAAAGCAACACACCCAAACACTCGTGGAGGAAGACTCATCATAGTTGGAATAGAAGGGAAAAAAGAAGTCATAGAATGAATAGGACTTACATGGTCAAGTACCCGAGTGGGTAAACGGTTAATCAAGAATGCTGCAGTAAGAATAGCATCTACCCAATAGTATTTGGGTACATGTGTCAAAAACATTAATGCATGAGCCACTTCAAGAAGGTGACGATTTTTTCTTTCAGCAACCCCATTCTGTTGGGGGGTGTCAACACAAGTAAGTTCATGAATCATACCGTTATTTCTTATAAATCGAGAAAAGCTATGATTAACATATTCAGTACCATTATCTGTTCTTAGTCTCTTGAGTTTTTTACCAAACTGGGTCTCAATCATTTTATAAAATTGAAAGAACAGTTGTGGTACCTCAGACTTTTCACGCATTAAGTACACCCAAGTTACACGAGTGCAATCATCAATAAAAGAAACAAACCATCTATTTCCAGAACCATGAGGGACTTTAAAGGGATCCCAAACATCAGAATGAATAAGATCAAAAGGTTCAACACTCTTAGTAATACTAGAAGGAAAAGACACACGATGATGCTTAGCAAATTCACAAACATCACAATGAAAAGACTCAACAGATTTAGACAAAAACAATGACGGAAATAAAGATTTGAGTAAACTAAATGGAGGATGACCTAAGCGCTTATGATGAAGCCAAATCAAAGAATCAGCAGTTGATTGACCATGAGACATCAAGATGTGATTTGTTACTTTATTTGCAGGAGATTGTGACACCAGATAGTACAGCCCACCTTGCTCTTTAGCACTACCAATCGTCTTCCCCGTGGCGAGATCCTGAAAAACACAATGGGTAGGATAGAAGGTTACAGTACAATTCAAATCTTTTGTAATTTTATGAATAGAAAGAAGATTCGTGGAGAGTTTAGGAACATGAAGAACATCCTTAAAATGTAAGGACTGCTGTAAGTTTATGTCACCAGATCCCGCAACTGATGTATGAGAGCCATCAGCTACGGCTATTGTATGAGTTCCAATGGTAGGATGATAAGAGGTAAAGGAGTCAGCACAACAAGCCATATGATCAGTAGCACCAGAATCAACAACCCAAGAATGTTTAAAATCATTACATGAAGAAAGGAAAGAATAAGTTTTGGAGCTCATACCAGTCATAGTCAAAGCACTAGTATCAGATGGCTTACTCATAGAATCAAGAATGGTTCGGAGCCGTTCCATCTCATCTGAACGAAATGCAGGTTGGGTCTTATTAGGTGTAGGAGTTATTTCAGAGGAAGTAAAATGCGCTTGACCACGCAACTTTGCCATCTTTTCTAAGACAGATTGCTTTCCATAAAGGCGAAAGCATAAATCCTTGATATGACCTGTTCTTTTACAATAAGAACACCATCGATCATCTCTCTTAGGTCTAGAAGAGGTACCATCATAAAATTTTGAAAAAGAACTACCTTTGAGAAGAGGTCATACTGCACAGAAAATGGTCAAAGAAAAGCTCCAAGAAGCCAAAAAATCACAAATAAATACCAAACGATGTCTGATCAAAGAGAGGAGCACAAATCCAGAAAGAGGATGAAGGGACGATCAAGATCGCGGTGGTCCGATCCGGAAAAATGATCTCACGCGCCTCCACACGCCGGTGAGATTGGCTGCGCGTGGGCTTCACTCGCGGTTGAAGGGGCGGCGCGTGTGGGCGCGTGCGGTGGCCGTCTGGTCTGAAATTTCTGGAGCAACGTCGTCCGGTGAGCGCGGTTCTTTCTGGGTCTGTTCGGAGTTGAAAAACCACCGGGAAATGGTCCAATTGTGATGAACAGATGTTGTCTTGTGATGAAGAATAATGGAGACGATGAACAGTAACAGAGATCCAGTATAACAGAGATCTTCTCGGTCCAAGAGGTCCCCGGAAAAAAAAATCCGGTGGCGGCTGATGGCAGCGAGAGACAAAAAGAATAAAAGGTTTTTGTTCTAAAGACAATAGGCGCGGAAGCAGAGCCCTCAGGATCGAGAGCTCTGATACCAACTTGAAATAAAAGGGTATTTGAAATATTATTGAATCGTATTTGAATCTGTACATAGGGGTCTCTATTTATAGAGACTTCTTGACCTAATTTTGACCTAATGGGCTTGGCCCAATATACAAGTAACGGACTAAATAAATACAAATAAATGACTACATAATTACTAATAAATGACTACATAATCACTATTTACAACACATGTTCTGTTTTAGATGGACTTACACTCGGTGCATCACCAGAACTCGATGATGGACGAGTTTCATTGCCCCCATCTCCTGGACGATCAAGCAAAACATTACCTACAAGAATGAACTTCACCTTAGCTGAGAAATTGGGAACCTTTCCAGATAGGTTGTTATTAGACACATTCAGAATCTCAAGTTGAGGCAAAGTTGTCAAGCTCCAAGGTATTGAGCCAACCAAATTATTATCACTGAGAATCAATTTCCTTAAATAAGTTAAATTGGCAAATGCAGCTGAAATGGTTCCGGTCAAATTCTTCTTTCCTAAATTCACCGTAGTGATATTCCCTCCTTCACACACAATGAACCTCCAATCTTGACAAGTGTTGTTCCCTTTCCAGGCACTAGCCAACAGAAGGGGATACCCAAAATCCGCAGCAACATGAAGCAAAGTGGTGGCAGTGGGATCACAAGGCACACCAGGACTTGATTGACAAAAGCTATTGATCCCATCATCAAGAGAGACCTTCACACCTTTCCCAAACTCAGGAACAGGACCCTGCAGCATGTTGTTGTACAAAGAAACGTTCCGTAAGCTAGAGAGAGCCATCAAAGAAGGTGGAACCACACCAGTTAACAAATTGTCCTGAAGATGAAGATCAAACAAGTTGGTACAATTTGATAAATCCGGAATTGGACCCGTGAACTGGTTCTCGCTAAGCCACACCTGAGACAATGAGGTCATGGAAGAAAGCACGTCGATTGAACCGGAGAGGCCAAACTCGTTTTTCTGACTCTTGAGCCTCAAACTCTTAATCGACAATCCCGCAAAGGACTTCGGCAAACCACCGGTGAGTTTGTTGTAAGAGAGACGAATGCTCTGCAAACTGACAAAGGAATCGAACACATCCGGCAAGGGACCCACGAGGTTTGAGTTTCCGAGGTGGAGTTGGAAGAGGTTGGTTGACTGAGTCAACTCGGTGGGAAAGGTCCAGGGTTCGAGGTTAATGTTGTTGGTTAAGCTAAGGTTCTGCAAGCTGGTTAGCCCTTGGAAGCAACCGTCACGTATGGAGGTGAAGTTGTTGCCGTCGAGGTACACTGTTTGGAGCAAGGAAAGGTTCGCCGAGGAGGGTAACGAACCGTAGAGAGAGTTTCCCTGGAGAGAGAGGTCAGTTAGGTGGGAGAGTGCGTTCAGATTGGAAGGGAGTTTTCCGGTAAGTGACTTGGAAGCCAGATTGATAGAAATCACGCGGTTGAAGGTGTCGCACTTCACGCCGTCAGTTGCAAAATGCGTAGCGAGACGTTTCAGTATCCGAATACCACCCTATTGCTTTCCACAGCTTCAACATGAACACACCATCGTCGGTGACGGCGGCGGTGGAGAGGAGAGAGAACAACAGGAGAAGCGTAGAGAGAGAGACAAGGAATTTCGATTTAGCCATTCAAATGACAAATTAAGGTGAAGCGTTTGTGCAGATGAAAGAAAGACAAGTGGGGAATCAAAGAAAACATACATTAACTTGCTAACAGATCAAAGACAAATTATGGTGTATGCCACATGTTTTCAAACGTAGCAAACTGTTCATGGCAAATTATCTTAAATTGATAGCATATCTATTCACTTGCTACTTGCTGACTTCATCGTTCAAACGAAGGATTCCATCAACTACGACAAAAAATAATAATAATAATTCAAAAAATGAAAATATTCATGAAAAGTTTGAATTAAAAATAATGTATACAAGAGGTAATATATTCATACTATCAATTTTTTTATTATTAATCCACTATCACTCCAATATAACTATGTATTTCGGGGATTATATTAAAGGTTATTTTTCTTTTCCCTTTCTTTAGAAACTTTTCAGAAATTGTCTGCTAAAAAGTGGGATTGAATTATGATTATAGTGATAATGAATTGGTAGAAAAAATAATTAATAACCTGAATATACTACCTCTATATATAATTATACATTTTTATATATACATTATTTTATATTCATACATTTTTTATAACTTATAATTAATCTCATTCCTTTGGACATGAGATAACATAGGTAGGGGTGAAAGTAGGTTGAGCCGGCCTACAACCTAACCTATATTAGGTCAAACTCTGCTTATTACATATAGTTAAATAGAACAGGCTCTGACTTTTAGGAAAGTCTATTTAGAAAGTAGCTCATAGACTTTTCTTTTACATGCCGGGCATATAAGTATTTATTTTAAATAAAAAAATAATATTATTTATAGTAGTACCAAATAGTGATAGCTCAGTTGATGCATGTGAGCTGAGTAGGCGTTGGAAGGACTTCGGTTCAATCCCCATCAATACCACCTTTAGGAGAGGCATAAGATCGATACTAATCTCAACAGTAGCATTAGAATCAACGTTTAGTACTAGAGGAAGAGTTATTAATGGTTATCATTTTTCCTTGGCTGAAGATATCATCCAAGCTTTAATATGTGATGGAGATTGGCTACGTAATAAGTATGGCTTGAAGAAAAAATAAAAGACATAAATTTAATCAATTGAAATTATTTTATAATTTAATTATATTTGATTAAATCTTAATAGAAATCTGAATTTATTTCTTATGTAGGAGGAATCAGCATCTCAGTATATAAGATTGTCTATATGAATATATTAAATGTAACATCTCGAGCGCTGACGAGGGCGGGGAGTGATCGCCGGTGCGAAAGGGCATGGACAAGGAGCGGCTCCTGACAGGCTTCCAGCGGGGGGTTACATGCACGAATAAATCGAATCGACCCCCGAAAGGGAGGGATTCCAAAGACTGTGCAGGTATGAGACTGCACAGTTTGGGATAGCTTATAAGAATTAATTGGTACTACCTATACTAACAAGATGCATCTATTTTTCGGTAACCCAGAACGGAAGAACTCCACAGCTAAGCATGCTTGACTTGGAGCAATTCTGGGATGGGTGACCTCCTGGGAAGTGTGCGAGTGAGAAAAAAGCACACTGAAAAGTCTCGTGTTAGTATGTGGGGATAGTCATTGATTCTTGAAGCGGCCGGGCGTTACAAGTGGTATCAGAGCAGGCCTCTCTTCCAGTACGGTGTGGTTCGAAGACGAACCAGGCAGAAGTTGGTGGGCATGTAACATTCCGAGCGCTGACGAGGGCGGGGAATGATGTCGGTGCGAAAGGGTATGGACAAGGAGCGGCTCCTGACAGGCTTTTAGCTGGGGGGTTACATGCACGAATGAATCAACTTCCCAGGAAGTGTGCGAGTGAGGAAAAAGCACACTGAAAAGTCTCATGTTATTATGTGGGGATAGTCATTGATTCTTGAAGCGGCCGGGCGTTGCAAGTGGTATCAGAGCAGGCCTCTCTTCCAGTACGGTGTGGTTCGAAGACGAACCAGGCAGAAGCTGGTGGGCATGTAACATCCCGAGCGCTGACGAGGGCGGGGAGTGATGTCAGTGCGAAAGGGCATGGACAAAGAGCGGCTCCTGACAGGCTTCTAGCTGGGTGGTTACATGCACGAATGAATCAACTTCCTAGGAAGTGTGCGAGTGAGGAAAAAGCACACTGAAAAGTCTCGTGTTAGTATGTAGGGATAATCATTGATTCTTAAAGCGGCCGGGCGTTACATTAAAAGGTTTTTTGTTTCTTAATCTTTTTTTTTTGTTTTTTACATTTACAAATTGTTTGTCAACTTATATAACCTTGGAATTGTATTTGGAGGGGAGGGAAGATGCTGAGAAGTTTTTAGCTACTACAAGCATCATGATGTGTTCATGTAGTTATTTTAATTTACATAGTGTGGATTGGTTTGTTGGATATTATGAAATATAGGTTATTTAGTTTGAGCATTTTGCTTCTGAAAGTGACTTAAATGCAAATTGTGATGAGTTGCTATTGAGATTCATGGTTCTGTTTGGACGTTGAAATTGTAATTTTTGTTTTAACAATAGATTTTGAGTATTTTGTGAAGTTGATTCATGATTCTGGTTGGAAGTTAAAAATTAACAAGCTAACGGACCAAGTCAGGCCATTTGTTTTTTTTTTTTTTTTTTTTTATAAATGGCCAAGTCAGGCTAACAATTAGACTCATACTATGCTATTGGGTAAGAGCAAATTGAAATTTTTTAACATAAATTTGAGTTTTTCAGAACAAAACTCGACTCAGTCCAACCCACTTTCACCGCTAGACATAGGAAAGACAACCAATAAGTGAATAAGACACTCCTTTCGGGGAACCATCGAAGACTTACAATAGAAAAGGCTTGGAAATTACTTATATAGGCCACCCTCTTTCAGGAATAAATTTTTGGTACTACTGTTGTACCTAGATTCAGTGCATCTCATCAATGAGAGCATTACACATCAGAGGAGAGAAGAAAAATTTAATTGATATGTAATATTTTTATTGGTGGGATGCACTGAATCTTTGATACAACAATAGTACCAAAGATTTATTCATGTTTCAGATACTCTCACGTGATAAGTGAAGGAGACACGATACTTATAGAGGCCACCTTGTTTCAGATATAGTATATAGTGACGAAGGAACCATGATCATGGTTAGGATATAATATAAAATTATTTATGCTCTTTTAATTAATAATTTTATTTTCTAAAAGAGTTCGTTCATAATATATTATCACAATCTCTACCATCAAGTGATTTCTTACCGCTCCCTTATTTTAATAATAAAAATAAAATACAAATGTCCCTTGACGAAGATTTCACTATGCACTTATGCTTTGTTCATACTTTGAGCCTAATACAATAAAAACTGTTAAATAAATTTGTGATGTTTCATACTTTGAGACTAATACAATAAAAAGTGTTATGAAATAAATTTGTGTTCGTATCTCTACATCTTCTCTATTATAAGTAATGTAATCACTTTCATACAGATTCTATTTATGGGGTTTTAATATACCTCTGTGGGTATGGGAAGGAAAAAATGGAAAGTAATCTTCAATACATTTCAGATCTGGCCAAAATTTCTAGTTCTCCATGAAATTAAATCTCAAATTCAGATACAGACTAACAACATCCATTGGAATTTCACAAATTGAATAAAGAAATACAAGAGTATGTGTTTAATACAAATGAATTTAGAAAATAGAATTAAAATGTAGAAGAGGAAGAAGAAATGACATCTAGAACTTGGAAAATGTTGCGCTCAATTAAATCCTGCTAAGCTTCCAAGAAACTTCAACAGAGATAGTCCCAACTTCAGCAATGGTCCAAAAGAATAAGAAAAGGTTACAGAAGAGTGAGAAACTTCCCGAAACCCAAAGCAAAGACGCGTTTTAAAAAGTGTAAAGTAGTATAAGAGGCCAAAAAAAAAAAAAAATTGGATAATTGTAAAAATGTGATCAGGTGATAATATTATATTGTTATTTGATCACGGTTATTTATTTAAAAATTATATATTTTTCTATTTTATATTATTATCAATGAGTAAATATAATCAAATAACGTGATCACATAGTTTTTTAATATTTTTTTAACATGAATCCAAATCCTAAAGAAAAAAATGTTCTGCACCCTGTATCCTTTTATAGTGACATGAAATTTTCAAAATGTAGAGCTAAGGTCCTTTTCCAAGGTCCCCACGTTGCAACCGACTTTTTAACCTTTTTTTCTTTATCTTTCTTGCTACCTCAACCTCTCTTTCTTTCTTTGTAATATTCAACTATCCATAGAAAATTTATCACTTTTCATACTAAAACCCCAAAAGTTATTCAAATGCTATTTTTTATTCACATATATGTAGAGGTATTCAAGTGCTATTATTTGAGCCTAATAGGAATTTCTTTTTCCCTATTTAACAATCTCTTTTTATCTAGAATTTTATACCCTTCTCTTATATTTTCTATCAATTAATAACATGTTATCAATATTGTTATGGAATATTTTCATATCCTAACCACCTACCCAAGAATTTCTTAAAGGATAATTCTCCAATTATTCTAACAATATAAAACAGTAAGGCAACTAAGGATAGAATCCCTATCTCAACAGAAAGAAAGTTAAATCCTACTACAACTGGGAAATCTACACAAGCCCAAGAGGTAACCCTGATAAATAAGAGGTTAAAGACCCCAGGTATACACGCTGAACTCATTTACTACTACTGCCCACACTGTGCACACACCCACCCCTTGGCTATAAGCCTATTGCTTGTGCGCAGTGATTGAGACCTCGGCTATAAGCCTAGTATACACCTGATATACACTATCTCTGAGCGCATACCATACGGTAGAGCAATACGGTCTTTCCAGAACCGAACATTGGCGCCGTCTGTGGGAAACCGTAAACTTCGATTCCCACCCAACTATAGTGAGCACGCAGAGCACAAGCGTAAAGCCACGGATAATCACAGCGGTAGCAAGAGAAGCGATGCCACAACCAAATCTTAATACAATGGGGCTCACCATGAAATAAAAAAGAGCATGAAGGGCGATCGTCGTGCAAGAAGCTCAAGAACCCGAATGCCAACGAGAATCTCCGTCTCTACAAGACCACGGCATAAAAAGTCGGGTTCAGATTAAAAAAGCCTCCGCGAAAGAAGCGGGGCCCAAATTAAAAGATCACGGCGTAAAAAGCCGGGATCAGATAAAAAAACCTCTGCGAAAGAAGCGGGGCTCAAATTAAAAGACCACGGCATAAAAAGTCGGGTTTAGATAAAAAGCCTCTGCGAAAGAAGCGGGGCTCAAATCAAAAGAAAAAAGCCTCTGCGAAAGAAGCAAGGCTATAAAATAAAAGACCACGGCATAAAAAGCCGGGTTTAGATTAAAAAGCCCCCACGAAAGAAGCGGGGCACAAATTAAAAGACCACGACATAAATAGCCGGGTTCAGATAAAAAAGGCCTACAAAGGGCTTCAAGTTTAAAAGTTCAGCCTCAGCCTTGAGTTTCAACTCAGCCCAACAAAGGGCTTTAAAATTATTAGCTCGGCCTCGACCTTGAGCTCCAACTCAGCCCAATGAAGGGCTTCAAGTTTAAAAGCTCGGCATCAGTCTTGAGCTTCAACTCAGCCCAGTTAAGGGCTTCAAATTTATTAGCTCGGCCTCGGCCTTGAGCTCCAACTCAGCCCAATGAAGGGCTTTAAGTTTAAAAGCTCGGCATCAGCATTGAGCTTCAACTCAGCCCAGTTAAAGGCTTCAAATTTAATAGCTCGGCCTCGGCCTTGAGCTCCAACTCAGCCCAATGAAGGGCTTCAAGTTTAAAAGCTCGGCATCGGCCTTGAGCTTCAACTCATCCCAGTTAAGGGCTTCAAATTTATTAGCTCGGCCTCGGCCTTGAGCTCAGCTCAACGTAGGGCTTCAAGTTTAATAGCTCGGCCACGGCCTTGAGCTCCAACAAAGCCCAATGAAGGGCTTCAAATTTATTAGCTCGGTCTCGGCCTTGAGCTCAGCCCAATGAAGAGCTTCAAATTTACTATTATAGTAAGATTGCCTCGGACAGAAAAGGAGAGATGTGATCTTAAGAAAAGTATCACACCCCAATCTAAGATAAAAATGAAGACGAAATTGGAGAGTTGTGATCCTAGCCAAATGATTGCACTCCGATCCGAAAAAAGAAGAAAAAGAAAGATAGAATTGGAGAGATGTGATTCTACGAAAAAGGATCACACCCCAATCCGAGAAGACGAATTTGGAGAGATCGTGATCCTAGAAAAGGATCACACCCCAATTTAAGATAAAAGACAAATCGAGACGGTAAGCGAAGCCGGGCTCAAACAAATATGGCAAAAAGTCTAGAAAAGCCACGGTACGTTAAGCCGGGCTAAAATCAGAAAGGCAAATATACTGCCTTCAAAAGTGTAGGCAAGACAAAGGTCAAGTCAATTTAAAGAAAGCTATGGTATAAGAAGCCGAGCTCAAAGTCAAAAAAAGACAAACACCGCCTCACCACTCAAAGACTTCAAGAGAAAAGAAGCCAATATAAAAAGCTAAACCAAGAAGAGGTAGTCGCACCAGACCCAAGGCAGGATCATAGTACCTCGGTAGGGTCGACCTATCAATCAAACTTAGGCACCCCAGCAGTCCGAGCTTCCGAACTGCCGAGCTGGGGGGCAACTGTTATGGAATATTTCCATATCCTAACCACCTACCCAAGAATCCCTTAAAGGATAATTCTCCAATTATCCTAACAATATAAAACAGTAAGGCAACTAAGGATAGAGTCCCTATCCCAACAGAAAGGAAGTTAAATCCTACTACAACTGAGAGATCTACAAAAGCCCAAGAGGTAACCCTTATAAATAAAAGGTTAAAGACCCCAGGTATACACGCTGAACTCATTTACTACTACTGCCCACACTGTGCACACACCCACCCCTTGGCTATAAGCCTATTGCTTATGCGCAATGATTGGGACCTCGCCTATAAGCCTAGTATACACCTAATATACACTATCTCTGAGCGCATACCATACGGTAGAGCAATACGGTCTTTCCAGGACCGAACAAATATAATACTCTCTATCAATTAAGGTTCAAATATCTCCATAGAAAATTCTTATCTTCGAGGTGCGTATTTGATAATTATTTATTTACATGTTCTTTCATCAATTTTTAATTCATCTTCTACTACCAAATCTCTATTTTCATCCTTATTTTTGCTCCTGAAGTAGCATTAAGCATTTGGTAATCCATATTATTATTTTAAGAATTTAAGGATTTTTCATTATGTTATTGCAATATTGAAAAGTCAAAATTTCACATCTCGAATAAGTAGAAATAATTATTATTTTAGATCAACTAGTTCAAAAGCATTGCCTAAAACAAATGTCAACTTTATTAAAGACTCTAGCCTTTTTGAGGGCTATGAGCGCAGGAAAGGATATAACAATCGAAGGGGTAATATAAAATTTTACCTTGGGTCATATCACGATAAAAGAAAGAAGCCAAACGAAGGTTGCTAATGAAATGAATATGGCTAATTAAAATAAAGGCAAGAATGATAAATCTCACGCCATTAAAAATATCCCTATATCATATACATCCCGGGAGGATTGCAAAAAATGAAAAAAAAAATTGGTCATCATTCTTTATGAATAATTGTGGTATAATTCTAGATTACCAAAAAAAAAATTGTGGTATAGTTCCTGAAGAACTATAACTTAGACCATGATTGATTGATAAGATCCAATAGATCTGCAAAATAGTTTGAAATAAGATATTGAGAGAAAATGTTATCTATATTATTTGTCTCTTGATTATGCTCTAGAAGTAGCATTTTTACCTTAAGGCCACATATTTAATGATAAAGGATCCTGCAATATTTGAGAAAATATTTTATGAGTTTTACCTTCTGCTTTATATGTTTCTTACTTTGTACATTTCTATTTAATAAGAAATTTCTTCATCAAATTCACACTACCCATGCTTAAATTCTCACTAATTGTATATGATAAATGAATCAATTACACAAAGCAATTTTCTTTAATATAGACCAATAATTAAGTCATATCATCAAAGCAGGCATTTTGTTTGTTGATACTTTGTATATTATGAATTTTCCCTCTTATTTCTTACCATTTTCACTCTTTAGTATGAGTTACACATAACCTAAAAACACTTAACTTGCATTAGGAAGGAAGAGATAAAGCTTTATATTGCTTGAGCAACTAGTTGAAGAAATTTTTTAGTAAGAATACATATAATATTAATTGAAGATTTGGGAATTTGAATGAACTTCGGCAAAAAGGTGAAATGGAATTATCACAAGCAAGGTTTCCCACTTACTTCTATAATTGACTTATAGTAACTGTGGAGTTTGCACTTCACATTTCGGTCACCATAGCTTTTTCCACCTTGATTCAGTAGTGAAGTTCTAAAGACTCTGTCGGGAATCATTATAGATGCATTTGATTTGATTTGTAAATGAAATCATACGTTTGAAAAATTTAAAAATAGAAAATGTAACAACCCATTGTATACCAGTATGTTATCATTTATGATATTAAGCGCAATTAGAATCACAACAGTTGAACTAAAATACGACTTAATTTATTCCTTCTTAAAATATAACGTTTGCTGCTTAAATATTTTTTCATATTCGTAAATAATTCAAAATGTAATTATAACTCAATCACAATGCAGAATATTTAAACCTAGCATAACATATCATACAGCCATTACAAGACACCACTATGAAGTTCTCATACACTACATGACTTCAATAACCGAATATTGGTAGTTGATCACACAATTGTGGTAATCTTCTACCAACATCGTCAAAACGAAACGTACAACACGCCGTCTGTTTTTCAAACAACTAGGGACAAATATCATAATATTAATCTCAACTTGATAAACAATTTTATTACCATATATATATATATAGTCCCAATTTATCACATAGGCATACAAGCCCTTCCATCATAAAAGTCCATAATGTCCACATGCAATACAACAATGTCCCATAATATACATCATTTACAAAATACATCAATTGGACTTAACTAATCAAAACACATGATCAAGGTCTTTGCATCATATATCAACATGAATATACAAGGTTAGTGATCATGGGCTACGTCCCCAAATGCTAATAAATCATTATACAATGTCATCAAAATAACAAGGCTATAACCAAAAGCATGATAATACATCATATCATTCAAATCCTATACAAATCATAAATCATGATGCATATCCAAAATATACAAGCTCCACAATCCTACTCGAGCCTCTTGCCCATAGATACTCCAATACCGTCAATAGTATCTAAAATTTGGCCCCTCAAACACATGATTAGATAAAAATCCCATAAACCAAGGGTCTTAGAGGGTCACTCCACCAATGGTTCTCTCAATATGCATATATAATAATAACACAATAGTAAATCATCCATCATACCATTATCCAATACTCCCTGATGGAGGTCATAATATAATACCCACGGGGATTGTAACATTCTGTGTGCAGCCGATTTACTAACACACAATATAGTCATAAAAGCGCTGCATACTTAATTAAAGTAACGGAAGACTTAACTTTTTCCTTTATGTTACATTATGTTATATGCCATTTCTAATTTATTTTCCAATTAATAATATCAATACAATCCCATACCTCTATAAAATCCTTGCTTGATAACCCTGTGACCATAATTAATGATCATATCATTGTCTGAATATGATATCAAGTACGATTCTGGATAGAGTCTCATGGATAGCATAACAACTATAATTTAGACAACTAGGGATCATATTCTACTATTTCATCTTGTACCTATTATCTAGAAAATCATATCCAAATACTATACACTGAATATGGCTTCGTGTCATTATGATATTATCTCACAACCTATATATAGGCAAAAAAAAATTAAAATATTATTATTTTAATGAATATTTACGAATATATAGCTATTTCGAAACTATTTACGGATCTATTGCATTCATTCACGCCCAAATTAGGCGTGAGTGCGTGACCATTCACACCAAAGTTAGGCGTGACTCACAAGGCATTCACGCCCAATTTAGGTGTGACTCATCTGATATTGACACGTGGCACAAAAAAAGTCAACTTATGAACCGTAAAACTTTGAAAAGCCATAACTTTTGACTCAGTTATCCAAATCAGGTAATTTTGTTTATTCTACAAAACTTTTTGAGATCTACATAATGACATCTCATTTGACATATTTTATCTCTCACAAACACAGTTCAAATTTGCAATAATAATATTATAAGAGCATTTAATCCCAGAAGCATTTAAAAAATAAATAAAGATTTGGTTTGTGATTTAAATTAAAAAAAATCTAAAAAATTATTATTAATAAGAAAAACAAAATAAAGATTTGATTTGTGATCTAAACTCAAAATTCAATTTGAAAAATCTGTATTAATAAAGAAAATAATTAAATAAATATTCTAAATCTCTAAGGTAGAAGGATTTTATTTTTGAAAACCATTCAGAGGCTATAAGCTTCCAACAAATCCAGCCATAAAGACGCAGTCATTGTTTCGTATCAGAGACGTTTCCAAACTTCAGAGTTCAGGATTCGATTTCAGGTTTAGTTTTCTTTTCTTATATCCGTTAGTCCTTTTTTTATTTTCTTTTAAATGTATTTATTTTTTCTTTCTCTTAGGCATACATGATTTAAATGGGTTTAAAGAAAAAAATTTCATAAAACAGAAGGATGTAACTTACGATACGGCTCAATAAAAGTCATAAAAAAGTTATAAATTTTTAAATTATTTTTTTATTATATTTCTGTTTCTTACAATTCGATATGATTCATGATACGAAAAATCGGCCTAACGATACACGATACGTATTGCGATTCAATAACCTTGTACACTATTTTATTTTCAAATGCTTGGTAGAAAGTATATATTTTAATATGACATTAAGTATTCTTATTTATAGATGGACTAATCCACTTTGGTGTCATCTTTAATTTCAGACCACAACTTAAATGATAAGGTCTCTATTCACAGTGATAAGAATACAACCTATAGGATAGGGATAGAGAGATTCTAGTAGGCAGAAGATTGTGTTTGGTGTTGATTCGGAAAGAACTTGGAGGCTTATGGGTTTAAACGTTCATATAGTGCCGTTGTTGTAAATTTGAACTGTGTTTGTGAGAGATAAAACATATCAAATGAGATGTCATTGCGTAGATCTCGAAAAGTTATATAAAATCAAAAAAATTACCTGATTCGGATACCCGAGTCAAAAGTTATTGCCTTATGAAGTTTTACGATTAAAATGTTAATTTTTTGTACCACGTGCCAACACCAGACGAGTCACGCCTAAATTAGGCGTGAATACCTTGTAAGTCACGCCTAACTTAGATGTGAATATTCACATTCAATTTGAGCGTGAATGAGTGCAGTATATTCATAATTAGGTTCAAAATCATAACTTATTGATAATTATTTATTAAAAAATTAATATTTTAATTTTTTTTCCTGTACATATCATATTCATAATTATGAGATATCAAGCTCTACAAAAGATATTAATACAATCATCTATCCAAAAACAATGGTAGACTACAATAATTTGAAACTCTGGATGTTCTTTGAACATCTCACCCACACTATAGGTACCATTCTCATTTCCACACGTTAAGTCATATTCACGAGAGAAATGTAGATATGGACAATTGTAGAAAATGGTGACGTTGTACACAGATTCTGGATACACGAAGAGGGTGGGGTCTGTTAGAAATTTTTTTAATTATTGTGGGCTTTAATCAATTGTAGTTTTTCTTATTTTAATACAAATGGACTAATTCATGATCCATATAGGGGTGCAGTATAAAGCCCAATTAATTAGTGATCTTTGTTTTGGGCTTGGATATCCATAAACTGATTAGTGTGGGTAACAGTGTAGGCCTAACCCATAAGCCCATGATGGGAAGGGCACTAGAGTTAATAAGTTTGGCCAGGTCTTCTCTGCATTCACATTGCGTTAGAAAACTGTCATTCCACAATTCGCTCCATTGACGGTTGTGATCAGGGAGTGATGTGAATTGCAGAGAAAGATCTTGGTCTTTCCATTGCAGGAGCATTAGAGGAAACAAGAAGAGCCTTCAAGAAATCAAGAATCATGTCTTCAACAAGTAAGCCTAAATCTTTCGGTGTTCTAATTTTATATGATTATATTTTATAATTTTTAACATTTGGTATCGGAGCCTAAATTATATGAATTAGTACCCAATTATTTAAAATTCAACATGATGACTGTTTTGGGATTCAATTCGTTGTCTCCAAATATATTATTTTCTAATTGAATAGTTCTTCTTAAAGAAATCAAAACTTAATTTTCTTTTAGTTGTAAAAGTATGGCGTTCGGTGCTATTATCTTCACAATTTTTTAATTTTTTTTGTGAGATTTTAATTTATTGCATTTGATATTGTTTAAACGAAGTCCATGAACATATTACATATAAAAACAATTTTTGATTTGGAACGAATTGTTGTTGGGTAAAAGCTATAAATTGAAATTACATGATCGAAAGTGAATCCATGAATTTGAATGCTAATGTTGCGCGCCACTTAATATTAATATTGATGAAAAACATTGCTGCCTTTATTTGATGAACTTGATGAAATACAAACAATGCTGAATTAAAAAAAAAAAATTACTGACAAAAGTGACTTTATTTATTTATTTGATTTGGAACTAATTGTGTTCGTTAAATGATTTTTTTAATATTAATTCTTCAAACAAGGAATGAAGCTGAATAAAAATTCCTTTTGATTATATATCTATGTGATTATAGACATCCAAATGCTATGTTATGTCTTCCTCTCTCCGTTATGAAACTTGTCATTGGAAATTATGGTGAAAGTAACTCAATGCTATATATTGAGGTGTCATTTGATGGATATGTTGGTTTAATTCTAAGTTTTTCTACCTTGACTAATTTATCCAAATTGATGTGTTATCCAATATGGGATTGAATTGAGGTAGTTGTACAATTTGGAATATAATGGTTTTGGTATCGGAAATAATGATATCACCATTGAAATGTTATCATACATGATAATAATCAAGATTCATATATTAGCGCGTGATGGTTTTGGAATTGGATAGAATGAACATAACTATATACCATAATATCAAATATTGTTATAGTTTATTCTTTTCCTTAGCCTATAATGTGTGTTAAATTTTTTGTTTTTTTTTGGTAAGCTGTGTTAAAAGTTTTTTATTGAGGTGTATGTTTCTGCTTATAGCTTAAATGTAAATCTTATTTGAGAATGTTATTGTTTTGAATTTATGATTAGTATGCGTGTTAAAAAGTCTTACAGGCAATATCATGATTTTGAGAAAGAAAAAAATATTCATGCGCAAGAGTTTTCATGAATTACTATGGTAATTGCCACCAAAGTGGGATTACTTATATTAGTTTGTGAAAATTTCTTTGTAAATTTGAGAATAATTTTGGTTATTTCATGCAATTTCCTGCCCAAAAGGGGTAATTGTATGTTATAACTGTAAATTTATTTGGGATGATGTTAATAGAGGTGCATTGGTCTAGGTGATCTATCTGCCTAAAGGGAACACATCTCTGAAGCCGGTGTATGTTCATTGAGCAAATTTTCTTTGAGGTTATTATAACAACTCTAACATAAATTAAATGCTAAATTACATTGGGTTAAGTATTTAATCATATATAATCAGATTAATTAAGTGAAAGGCTTAATATAAAGGTTAGATTAAATATTAACTAAACACATTGTAGATAAAATAATTGAGAGTACTTAGTTCAATCAATGTGAGCCTAATTGAGTATTTTGAGATAAAACGGTAATTAGCCAAATTATACTGGAACCGTAAAAAATGTTGTGGGATATTATTTAATGTCATTAGTAAATATTATAAGTCACATTAGATGGGTAAAAGTGGTATTATGATTTAAATTAGATCAAGGGACACAAGGGGCATTTGAGGAGATGTTGCTTTATACTTTATGAAAGTTAAAATTAAGTCATTGAAGACCCATTTCAACTTCTCCTTCGTGTGGCTTCTTAAGAGACCAAACCCTATTGTTGTTAAGCTCCAAAACACAACTCTCTTAATACTCAATGGAATCACTTGATGTTTGAAGCAGAGTGCAACCTATAATCCAAAATCTTGAGAAACCAAGTGTATGGAGAGAAAATCCCTTGAGAAAGTGGTGACCCATTGTTGATTGGGTGTCTTGGAGCGGTCCATTGCTTGAAGTGAGGCTTAGAATCTCTTCCTTGGGTGATTCTAGGTGAGTTAGAGTTAAGAAATCCTAGTTTCCTTTGAGTTTTGTGGAAGATTAATTTCTAGATTTTCTATGAAAATGTGTCTTTGAATGAGGTATTTGGACATGATTGAGGCTTATGCCAAGTTGGGAAAAGTATTTAGATGATGATTTTAATGGTGAAAATGTATTTGGATGATCATTTTACTCATCTTCATCAAATTTCAAAAATTAGGCCTAGATAATGTGAATTCTTGCATTTCAAGTAGTGTGACTTGGATTGTTGGTATTGATTGTGTTCATGGTGCTTCTAGGTTGGAGGCAAGTGGACCTATCTTGATTGATCAAGTATTGGAGGAGCCAATGGAGCTTGATCTTGTCACTTGAGATATTTCAAGTGAAGGTGAGTTCATGACCATATGAGTGATGTATAGAGTTTGTTGTGTTGGTTGTGAATATATGTTAATATTAACATGGTTGCAATTGTATCTTGTCAAGTAGGTGATTATTTGGCAAGCTATTGATTATTGCTTAGAGAGCAAACTTGTGGTTGTGGAACCTTGGTGCTTGGACCAAGCATTGGGTAAGAAGCGTGACAAGGTAAGCCTTCAAACCTTGGGAATTAATCCCTTTATTGTTCGACCAAGCTCGGAATGGGTAGTGGTTGTTGATAGTGTATGTAAATGCAATCAAGTAGTTTAGTGCTTTGTTATACGTATGTGTATGCACTGGGTGTGGCATAGGATGGTGGTTCCCTATGTTTTGTATGTTGCATGACGATGCGTAATTCATACTTGATAGTTTAGCTGGCCAGTAAGACTATTTTGCATCTGAGTATCCTTAGGACAGCATGAGAGCTCGAGGGATGTCTCTTGGAGATGTTTGACACACTGCATGGATATGTATTTGCTGCATTATTTACTAATTATTGCTATTATACTGTGAGCGAACTATGGGGTGGAGAAATGCTCCAAGGACCCCTGATTTATTGAGATGTATACGTATATCTCACCCTGTGTTATGGGGACCCCCTTTCAGGTACAGATGCTGTAGGAGCCTCTGGTGGTAAGTGGTCATACTTGAACTAGATTGATATATGAGGATGTTGCATTATTTTGGGTTATGCATATCATATAGTAGTTCTATGTATAGGATTCACATTTGAAAGCCATTGATATATGCACATCATGTTTTATTTTGGTGGACTTAGACTATGCTCACCTTCTTTGGTGTCTCTTTTGTTGATGGGAGCCAAGGATTTGATCACAGTGTTTTGTAGCTAAGTCTCATGGTTATGTATTAAAGGCACTTGGATATTGTATTTATTGTATACATAATGGAAGGGCATGGATGCCTATTTGATAAGTGAGTGTCTTGAAATAGCTAAGAATCATGTATTGGAGTGATGATATAATGTCTATTAGGTGAAAGAAAACCTTTGGGGTTGAGAATCAATGTAAATTTAAGAATATTTTGTCTTGTTATCCATTTTTCATATCCTATATGATAAATTTGGACTCTTGTGACTTAATGGAAGTTATAGTTCTTTTTCTTAGTATAATATCCCTAACCCAAGTATTTAGTAAATTGCACGTGATTAAATAATTAATCAAACATTAATGGGTTGAATTAAGTAAAAGGCTTAAATAAAAAGGGTAAGGCCCATTTTGGGTCAAAAAGTGCAGTTAGTGAGAATTAAGAGGTAAAAATGAGTGTAGACAAAAGTACCCAAAATATAAAAGTAAAATTAGAAATGTTCCTAGAAAAATATTACAGACCTTTGAGTAAAACTTGAAAGAGAACAGAGTTAACTAGATAGATGAGTTTTTACCCCGTTGAACTTAACTTAAGTAACTTAAGTGAAGAAACCACATCACCTCCCTCATTTTCTTTCTTCTTCTTCGATGGCAACCATAGAGAGGGAGAGGAGAGAAGCTCTTCAAATGCCCTTGAACCACAACTCACTCATTTATTAACCATTTTCATTGATTCCAAAGCCAAAATTACTTCAAATCTTCCCCTCTTTATTAACCCTAAATTAGTTTTGAGTGGGAACTATTGTGGAGTGAGATTTTCCTTGTGGAAGGGGGCGAAAATTTGACATTGGAGGAGCTTAAAGTGGAGTCTTCCATTCTTGTGACTTGGAACTCATTCATTGGACCATTATGGTTGTGTTTGTGTATGCTAATTATTTCGATAAAATTATTTCATTGCTCGTAATTAAAATAATTGCATTTGTGTAATAAATATACTTTTGATATGAAAGATAACAATGCCATAATAGAATTGTTGATTGGATTGAATTGTGATTAATGGAGATGAGATCTGGATTTTTATTTTATTTTTTTATGAATTTTGATCTTGATAGGGCATTGTATGTTAGCCTATAATTAATGTAGAGAACATACTTGACATGTTTTTTTAGTGGGAGAGATATGATTAATGTTGTGTGATCTTGAAGTTATTGTCAAGTTAGTGGGAGATAATTGCTTAGTTTTTAATGTCAGGATATGAGTTTATTTTGAAATGAATTTTCTATAAGGCCTATGTGAGAAGGATCTTGAATTTTATATCCTTTTTTAAATCAACATGGATTTTATTTTACATTAATGGTGATTTGATGAGGTAGTGACTTTCTAGAGCTATGATGAAAATAATTTATGTTAGTATATTTACCATAAGGTTAGTGTGAGAAAAGTCTCTTTTCTTGTATTGTATGTGGATGACTTAGTTATTGAGAATGTTAACTGACTATATAACTAAAGGACTTAGGCCCATGATATTTGAAATGCATGTGAAGAACATGTGCATTGTGAGTCGCTTTGATGTGCTTGGTTAGTGGGAGTTTGAGTTTTTTGTTATTTACGTATCATGTTGAATTGTTTATTACAGACATAATTGATATTTGGTTGATATATAAATCCCTTATGGAGCAATTGATAATGCATTGAATTTTTTTATTGTATATATTGCATATTTGTGTTTGTGTTTATCAATTGTGAAATATTGGAACTTAGTGTCGTTGGGACCATCGTGCTTGTGGTTGACACTATATTGGAGTTTAAGGCATGATAATAAGATTTTGGAACTCAGTGTTGTTAGGACCACCATACCTGTGGTTGACACTATATTGGAGTTTGAGGCATGATTTTGGAACTCAGTGTCGATGGAACTATCATGTCTGTGGTTGACACTATATGGGAGTTTGAGACATAATGGTGTATTTAGAACTATAGGGCCCGTGGTCGACACTATATTTGATTATATGTTGATTTTTTGATAAACCATGGAATTTCTCTGACTTTAAGGCATTTGAGAGAAATTTGAGGACTGATTGAGAAAATAACAGTTTGGCTGTTGTTGGATCACATTGGCATACTATTTTCTTGCTACACTCCACACTAACGACTAGTCGACGGAGTTAAGTAACATTTGTTACCATGGAAGGTCTTATATCGATAAGAGTATAATCACCGTCTGATTCAATGTTATTTGATTTTAGTTGGATGGAGTCAGATTCAGATATCACACCTTGAATTATGTGTTTTCTTAAAATGTGGTCACATTATAAGAATTAGTCCTTAGTCCGAGAGTCGTTTTCAAATAACTTGTTTTTCTCTTCTCTTTTAAATTAAAATTTTACAATTGATCTTGCCCAAGTGGGAGATTGTTAGAAATTTTTATAATAATTGTGGGCGTCAATCAATTGTAGTTTTTTTTGTTTTAATAAAAAAGGGCTAAGTCATGATCCATATAGGGGTGCAGTATAAAGCCTAGTTAATTAGTGATCATTTTGATTTAGGCTTGGATATCCATAAACTGATTAGTGTGGGTAATAGTGTATGTCTAACCCATAGGCCCATGATGGCAAGGGACTAGGGTTTGCCTAGGTCCCCTCTACATTCACAATGCTTTGGAAAATCGTTACTCTACTACTCGCTCTATCGACGGTTGTGATTAGGGAGTAGTGTGAATTGCACGAGAAAATCTTAGTCTTTTCATTGCAAGAGCATTAGAGGAAACAAAAGTCCTTCAAGAAATCAAGAATCATGTCTTCAACAAGTAAACCTAAATCTTTTGGTGGTCTAATTTCATATAATTATGTTTTATAATTTCTAACAGGGTCCAGGTCCAAGTAAGTGCGGTAAAATGTCGGAGAACAAACATCGTTGACCCTTCGCTTCATTGTAATGGTGTAAGCTGTTGTGTCGATACCCAACACTTGGAAACTTTGTAAGCCATTTAGAATAGTGGTACTAATATTCTGACACTCAAGTTTGAAATCTATTTGGTGGCCACCGCCACAGTATTGGGTTCTGTTGTGTCCCCATAAAGGGTAGGAGATGTTGGACACATCTCCACATTGTATGGCAGCCTGCTACAATTGGTGTATTTGGTCTCTTCTCCTTGAGAATGGGACTGTAGCAAATTGGTTAAGATGAACAAAAACATGGTGGCTATGGTTGTAAGGAGTAATCGCATATGAATATTTATCTTCCATTCTTATCAACAACTCCCTTAATGTAAGTTACTTAATGCCACTCAAACCCATATATAGTAAATTTTAAAATCATGTTTGAATCCTCTTTCTTTTATGCTAAAATTATTTATGAATTAAAGGGAAAATATTTTCTCCTACTAATGACTCATAGCATAAGTGGATCCTATTTTAATTTTTTTTTTCTCCATTATTTTATAGACCCCATATATACTATGAGTTACTAGTGGGAGTAAAAATTTTTCCTTTGAAATGAGAAAATATTTTCCCTAAGTTAAAACTAAAAAAAGAGTTTTTATGTACCAAAAAAAAAAAAAAAAAAAAAACAGTTTTTAAAAAAAGAGAGTTAAAAACTGGTTGTTAATTATATAAATTTTTTAGTTTAAAAACATATATTTCAAAAAAAAAAAAAACTCTCTATTTTTTTAACTCTTTATTAAAAAAATACACAATTCAAAAATTGCTAATAAGAGCTTAAAAAGAAAGCTCTTTGAAGGAACTTTTGGCTTTTAATTTTTTTCTTCAATATAAAAAAAAAAATTATTATAAGAGTTTTTTTTTAAATCTATTTAACCTAACTTTTAATTATAAACAGCTTCTAAATAAATAAATAAAATCCAAACGGGCACTAAGAGTCACTGACGAAATTACCTATTTGTTTCCTGTATCACTGAATGGAGCGAAGTTTCTATACTTCGGGAACACAAAAGATTTGGTGGGACTGAGACAAGAGAAAGAGGAAAAAAATTAAAGAAAGAGGTGAGAGAAAAAAAAAATTAATTCATACATCAATTTTTTAG
Source organism: Gastrolobium bilobum (assembly GCF_033153095.1). Classification (NCBI taxonomy): domain Eukaryota; kingdom Viridiplantae; phylum Streptophyta; class Magnoliopsida; order Fabales; family Fabaceae; genus Gastrolobium; species Gastrolobium bilobum. Next base: position 72,272 of record NW_026895774.1, on the reverse strand, counting down.
TGTAAGAACAATAGTGATCTTGAACCACGTTAATAAATTCCCACCAAACGACATTGCCGTGAATTGACCGAATAAAATAGAATTAGAATTTTGAAAAAGACGAAAGTACCACTGACTTTCCTAACTTTACTTTCTTTTGTTTTTCTTTTGTGTGGGGAGAAAAAATATATCTTTTATATATGGGATTTATTTATCTCATGTTATATGAGATAATTATCTAGGGTCCATATTTTTTCAAAAAAATAAAAAATAAAAAAAATAGTATACTCCACTATTTTATCTCTGTTGGATGAAATAATTATCTCATGCAATAGGAGATAATTATTTCCCTTTATATATTCAGTAAAAATTTTGCCTTGAGTTTTTAAAAAATAAAAATAAATAGATGGACCACTCACATGGTTTGTCTACAATATAAAGAAAGTTATTTTATGTTATATGAGATTTATTTTCGCAATTTTTTAAATAGTGCTATAAATTATAATAATTTACGAGAGAGGTTATATTTACAAACTATTTAGTTTATAAACTCTTAAAATTAAAATTTAATCGTTGACTTTTACCAATTTAACATTTATAATTTATTAGGTCACACTTATTAATTAATTAATATTTTAATTATTGATTTTAATAAATTATACCTATTAAATTAATGAAAATCAATGATTAAAATTTAATTGTAAGAGTTTATAAATTAAATAGTTTATAAATATAACTCAACCAAGAATTTATAATCAAATTCTTACTATTCGATTTGTCTATAAATTTGCACAGTATTAAATTAATATTTTCTTATCCAAAGAGATTAGACTACTCATTAGGCACGTGTCCTTTCTGTTTTAATTACTTGAGCTCAAACCTTACTTAGTACCTAAGCAAAACAGAAAACTTAAATTAAAATCTTCCTTTAAAATTCACATGTAATTCATTAATTCTATATGAGTATTGTCTTTACCTATCTATATTTAATTCATAAATAGTAGTATTTTATTTTTATTTAGAGTTAAAGGTCTATACTAGGATTTTCTTTTTCTTTTTAAAAAAAAATGAATTGTTATTTTGAGTGATGGATATAGTAGAGATTTTAAATAGAGGAATATTAATTACAGGTATAAAATTTCTTACATACCTCAGGTATGTTAAAGTGAAATAATTTTATCGTTGAAATAGCAACTAACTATTAAGACTCTTCTTATAATAGGAAGGCTATCATAATTTATATGACCATTTTTATATCTTGACGCAATCTGTAGTCGACTGAAAATTGCACTATGATAAAATCATTAACACAATGTATATTCCAATGGATGAATGCAGAAACTCAGTTCTCGATAACAATTATTAGAAAATCCACACCGGACAAAGCTATTGATCGAAGTTTATTTAACTTAGAAGGAATCAAGGCAAAATACAATTCATGCCACACAATTCTGAGTGTTTGCCTAGTCTTTTTCTCCTTCTCTACATTCCATGAATCCTCAATTGGCCTGACTTTTGCATTCAATAAAGCAAGCATTAACACTTGAGATCCACTTGTTTTTCCAGGATGATTAAAAAGTACAAAACAAGTATGTTGTGTGATCCTTTTCATAGTATAACTAGGAAGGTTTACACAAAACACAATGAAAATAATTTCAAGAAGTGGAAGATTCCACTACTGATCTAGTAGGAGAAGAAAGCAAAGGTTTCGGTGGCATTTCCAAAGAATTCATGCTGCCATCCAACATATCTATCACTCTACTAATTGTAGGTCTATCATTTGGAAACGTTTGAATGCACCATAAACCCACTACGGTCAATCTCTTTGCTATCTCATTTTCTTCTGTTGTCATCACCTCATCTAGTTTCAACTCAATGCCAAACTCTAGTCTCTTGTATACCCAATGTGGGAAGTATATCTCACTTGTGTGACTGGCTTCTGCATTAATGTTCTTCCTACCTCCCACCATTTCGAGCAGCATCATTCCATAGCTATAAACATCAGACTTGTGTGAAACTCCAGCAAAATGTCTATTCAGCACTTCTGGAGCAACATACCCCATTGTTCCTCTAGCATCTGACATGGAAATAATGCTCTCTTTCCTGGGACACAGTTTTGCTAGCCCAAAATCTGATATCTTGGGACAAAAATTCTCATCCAAAAGAATATTATGTGGTTTTATGTCAAAATGTAAAATTCTAGTGTTGCATCCCTTATGTAAGTACTCTAACCCTCGAGCTATGCCCATTGCTATTTGATACAAAATATCCCAACTCAAGGGTGGAGCAGTTTCAGGTCCTTTTCTGTAAATGAACTTATCAAGGGAACCATTGGACATAAATTCATAGATTAGAGCTTTCTTTGGGCCTTCCAAACAGAACCCAAGAAGTGTGACAACGTTAACATGAGAAGTTTTACTGATGCTAGCAACCTCATTGATAAATTCTTCACCATTTCTTTTGGATGCATTCAATATCTTTACAGCTACAGGGCAACCATTGAGCAGTTTTCCTTTATAGACAGCACCAAAACCACCTTGTCCTAGTTTAACTTCGAAGCCATTGGTCATTTTCTTGATATCTGATAATTTGTATCTTTTTAGAGTTTGACCTCCATGATTTTTTAAGAATGCTTCAATATGTTGGTTACTCTTTGCAGTCAACCCAAAATCTCCTAGCCATGTTGATGATTTATATCTCAAATAGAAAATTGCAATACATATCAACAATCCTCCAATTGCTGCACCTGTAACACCTGTGAGCAGATATAGTTGGAGAATTAGTGAACATTTGATATCCTTTTATTACCTTAAAAATTAATATGCGCATGAGAAACAGAAACCTAATTATGATAATTCAAATGAAAGTTAAGATGTTTGGTTTGTTGATGATATAATCATTTCTTACTCTGCACCTAATGCTTAATTACTTATGCTAGCAAAAGTTGAAGAGACTGTAAAGAACCAATTCAATCCAAAAGCTTAAGCTGATGCTATATTAATGGTTTTTTATATATCTCAACACGCCCCCTCACATGAAAGCCTACTGGGTTTGAAGTGTAGACAATGCACAAGCCGACCTACCTGTGCAAAGAAAAAAAATTCACTTGAAAGAAAGTTTGGGGGGAGGGGGAGGGGGGCGATGAGGATCGAACCCGATTGATGTCTTAATTAAGCATGAGAATCATGTTATGCATTTGCTGATCCTAAAGGTTAAGCTTTTATTTCAAAGTAGGTGATATATAAAAGTTGCTTCCTATAATAGCCCTAGCCTAATTAATTAGTAAATTACATGTAATTAAGTAATTAAGCATGTATTAGTGAGTAAAATTAAGTATAAGGCCTAATTAAATGAATCAGGGACACTCTTGAGATAAAAAGTGTTGTCAGTGAAAATTATGGGGTAAAAATTGGTGTAAATAAAAGTACCCAAAATATAAAAGTAAAAGTAAAAATATTCCTAGAAAAATATTCCAGACCTTTGGATAAAGTTTAGTGGTGAATGAAGTTGAATAGATAGATGAGCTAATACCCGGTTGAGATAACTCAACCTATGTTAAGTGATAAAACAAATGAAACTCAACCCATTTGCTTCATCTCCTTCGCGCGACAGAGAGAGGGAAAGGAGACCATTGATGAGAGCTCCAAAATCCTAACTTTTATTGCTTAGAATTGAGAGGCAAACACAACCCCTAATCCATAATCTACCAAAAAGCCTTGCATTGAGAGAAAAATGGTGGTGAAAGTGGTGACCCACTTGTGATTGAGGAGCTTGGAGAATGATTTGCTTTGCTTGGAGACTTGCAATCTCTTCCTTGCATGATTCTAGGCGAGTTCATGTTTAGATACAAGCTTTTCCATGATTTTTATGGTATTAGAGTCGTTTCTTAGGGAAACTTGTGGATTATTGCTATGTTTGCTTGGTGTTTAATGCTTTATAGTTGTTTTGGTACTCTTTATGATTATTGCATCTGTGATCACTGAGTGTGAGTCTGATCAACTCATTTTTTGTGTAACATGTGTAGTGTCATGATGAGGAACCAGAATAACCCTAGGCCATCGAATGCCAATGCTCAGCCAGATCTTGTTTTGGCTGCTTTAGTTAGGCCCCGAAGTGGTCGTGGGGTAATAGGTGGACAGTCTGATCCTGTGGCTGAAACTCTGGAAGCTGTTCAAAGGGAGTTGACTACTAGTCGTCAAGCTAATGAGAATTTGATGAAGACGAATGAAGATACGCAAAATGCTATGACCGCGATGATGAATGAGTTGAGGACGCTGAGGGGTGCTAGACATGAGAACCGACCACCCACTCCTTCTCCTCACACTACCACGCCTACTCCACATACTCTCCATGCAGAGGGTGGAGCGAGCAACAATGAAGAAGAGGCTAGTCACCATGATGATGGTTCTAGTCATCATACTGTGGTTCATCAACCACATGTGGGACATGTTGATGGGCCAGACGCGAATGAAAGGCGATTGACTATTTTTCGAAAACACAAACCTCCATCCTTCACTGGAGGTTATGATCCATTGGTTGCGGCGCAATGGCTCCAAGCTATGGAGAAGATTTTCATGGTGATGAGATGCCCTGATGCACTGAAGTTGGTATACTCTGTGTACATGCTTGAAGGTGAAGCTGAGGATTGGTGGACGAACACCATGCAACTGTTGGAAGCTGAAGGCCAGGAAATCACCTGGCGGATGTTTGAGACTTTGTTCTTGGATAACTACTTTCCTAGGGAGGCTAGGGAAAGGAAGCAAAATGACTATAATGATTTGAAGCAGGGGGTGATGACCATTGACCGATATTTTTCCAAGTTCAATGAATTGGTAAAGTATGCTAACTACGGGAGAGCTCTACCTACTTCAGCCGAGATGACCTCCAAGTTTCAATGGGTCTAAATGAGAAAATATCTCGGAAGATGTCTAATTGCGATATCCATGAGTTTAGCAAATTTTTGAACCAATGTCGAAAAGTGGAAGAAGTTTATAGTGTGATTAAGAACAAGAAGCCTTCTGAGGCCCAGGCATCTAATGCAAGTAGAGCAACTGGCTCAAATTATTGGAAAAACAAGAAAATGAAGGGTAAGAAGCTAAGTGTGAATAATCTAGTCGATATATTCAAGAAGCCCGGAAACGCAAAGAGTTTTGTTGATAGAGGACCTCCTCCAAAGTGTAGAGGATGCGGAAAAGAGCATCGAGGTCCGTGTGCTACGGGTGAAGTTATTTGCTATAAGTGTGGAAGATCCGATCATTACTCTAGGAAGTGCCCTCAAAATGAAGTGAGGACTATGACAGTTCAAGCTGTTGTTGTTCCTGTTTCGTTTGTTCCACCTATGATAGAGTCCCGACTGTTGTAGAGTATATACCATGGACCGTCAGCAATCAGAAAAGGCTCCAAACCTTGTGAAAGGTACAATTTATATTGATAATATGGATATTGAAGTCTTGTTTGACTCAGGAGCTACACACTCCTGTATGTCTGATTTTATGGCTATTGGGCTAAATTTACGTATGTACAAAATTTCTCCTCCAATGAAAGTGGTGATTGCTACTGAAGAGAAGTGTTATACATCAGTTTTATGCAAGGAAGTTGAATTTAAATATGAAGGCCGAGACTACGTGCTGGATTTTATTTGTCTGCCTATGATCAGTCTTCAAGTTATCTTGGGAATGGACTGGTTATCGAAAAACTATGCTATGATAGACTGCTGTGGAAAAAGGATTGTGCTTTCTGCTGATGATTCTGCTACTAGTTCTTCCCCATATCTATCTGTGTTGCAGGTTCGAAAGGCTTTGAGGGACGGGGCATTGGGATATGTATTTGTGGGGGGTTTAGTGGGTGGAAGTCATGAGGAGATCGACACTAGTCCCGTGGTGAAAGAGTTTGTGGATGTGTTTCCGGATGAGATTCCGCAGCTTCCACCTCCTAGAGAGATTGAGTTCACGATTGATTTGTTGCCTGGTGTGGGGCCTATTTCTTTGGCTCCATATCGGATGTCACCATCGGAATTAGCCGAGTTAAAGAAACATATTGAAGAGCTTTCGGCTAAGCAGTTTATCAGGCCAAGTGTGTCCCCGTGGGGAGCACCAGTTATATTTGTCAAGAAGAAAGACGGTAGCATGAGATTGTACACTGATTACCGTCAGTTGAATAAGGTTACTATTAAGAACAAGTATCCTCTCCCTCGCATGGATGATTTGCTTGATCAGTTGAGGGGTGCTTGTGTCTTTTCAAAAATTGATTTGAGGTCAGGTTATCACCAGATCCGAATTAAGCAGGAAGATATTCCAAAGACTGCTTTCCGATCTAGATACAGACATTATGAGTACCAAGTAATTCCATTTGGACTCACTAATGCTCCGGCAGTGTTTATGGATTATATGAATCGCATATTTAAGCCGTTTTTGGATCAATTCGTGATTGTGTTTATTGATGATATCCTGATATATTTCAAGAGTAAGGAAGAGCATGAGGATCACTTGAGTACTGTGTTGCAAATTCTTAGAGAGAAACAGTTGTATGCAAAGCCTTCAAAATGCGAATTTTGGCTTTCTCAAGTGCAATTCTTGGGTCATGTCATTTCTGCTGATGGAGTGGCGGTTGATCCTAGCAAGATAGAGGCAATTATTGATTGGGAGAGACCCAAGACGGTGACTGAAGTAAGGAGTTTTCTAGGTTTGGCCGGTTACTATCGGAGATTTATCAAAGAGTTTTATGCGATGGTTCTGCCATTGACCCGTTTGACTCCGAAGGATACTCTGTTTATTTGGACGCATGAATGCGAGGAATGTTTTCAGAATCTTAAGGAGAAATTGACGACTGCTCCGGTGTTAGTACTTCCTGATCCGGAAGGTGAATTTGAATTATACAGCGATGCTTCTAAAAAGGGATTGAGATGTGTGCTGATGCAAGATAAGCGAGTAGTGGCGTATGCATCGAGGCAATTGAAACTGCATGAAGAAAACTATCTGACTCATGACTTGGAGCTTGCTGCGATCGTTTTTGGGTTGAAACAATGGAGGTATTTCTTGTATGGAATGAAGTTTGCTGTATTCAGTGACCACAAGAGCTTGAAGTACTTGTTTGATCAAAAGGAGTTGAATATGAGACAACGACGGTGGACTGAGTTCCTAAAGGACTACGACTTCGAATTGAAATATCATCCCGGCAAGGCTAATGTTGTAGCTGATGCATTGAGCCAGAAATCTGCGAGCATAGCAAGCACGATGATGATAGATTATGATGTGATTGAGAGGTTCCGAGACATGAATTTATCTGAAGTCTTTCCAAGTAGTATATGTGACATCGAAATTACAAGAATTGAAAATGAAATGCTGACCAGAATTAAAGAAGCTTAACTGCAAAATGAAAGTGCTAAACGATTGAAAGGTCAGAGTGGTGTATCCTGCAATGAGCAGGGTATACTATTATATCAGGGTCGTATTATTGTACCTAGGCAGTTGGCGAAGGAAGTGATGACAGAGGCCTATAAGAGTCAATTCACTGTTCATCCAGGAGCTACAAAGATGTATCAGGACCTAAGGATTAATTTCTGGTGGCCTGGTATGAAGAAAGATATTGCAAAATTCGTCTCTAAGTGTCTCGTATGTCAGAAGGTCAAGATTGAGCATCAAAAGCCTTCTGGTATGTTGCAACCTCTGGATGTTCCTGAATGGAAATGAGAAAGTATCTCCATGAATTTCGTAGTAGGTTTGCCGCGAACACAGGCTAGTTATGATTCTATATGGGTAATTATGGATAGATTGACAAAGTCCGCACACTTTTTGCCAGTACGGGTAGATTTCTCTGCTGAGAGATTGGCTAGGCTCTATGTGAAGGAGATTGTAAGGCTTCATGGGGTGCCTGAGAGCATTGTTAGCGATCGGGACCCGAAGTTCACTTCTTGCTTCTAGGGAGAATTGCAGGAGGCTCTTGGCACTTAGTTGAGACTGAGCACTGCCTATCATCCACAGACGGATGGTCAGACTGAGAGGACCATTCAGACATTGGAGGATATGCTGAGGGCTTGCACCCTGGAGCAGGGTACTGCATGAGACAGATATCTTCCGCTGGTTGAGTTAAGCATAAGGCCTAAGTAAATTACATGTAATTAAGTAATTAAGCATGTATTACTGAGTAAAATTAAGTATAAGACCTAATTAAATGAATCAGGGTCACTCTTGAGGTAAAAAGTGCTGTCAGTGAAAATTATAGGGTAAAAATAGGTGTAGATAAAAGTACCCAAAATATAAAAGTAAAAGTGAAAATATTCCTAGAAAAATATTCCAGACCTTTGGGTAAAATTTAGTGGTGAATGGAGTTGAATAAATAGATGAGCTAATACCCGGTTGAGATAACTCAACCTATGTTAAGTGATAAAACAAATGAAACTCTACCCATTTGCTTCATCTCCTTCGCGCGACAAAGAGAGGGAAATGAGACCATTGATGAGAGCTCCAAAATCTTAACTTCTCCATCTCTCAACCAAATCATTTGATTCTTGAACCAATATTTCTTAGAATTGAGAGGCAAACACAACCCTTAATCCATAATCTACCAAAAAGTCTTGCATTGAGAGAAAAATGGTGGTGAAAATGGTGACCCACTTGTGATTGAGGAGCTTAAAGAGTGATTTTCTTTGCTTGGAGACTTGCAATCTCTTCCTTGCATGATTCTAGGTGAGTTCATTAGATACAAGCTTTTCCAAGATTTTTATGGTGATGGGTATGTTAGGGTTTTATTTGAGAAATTGGGTGCATGTTGGGGTAGTTTATAGCTTGATTGAAGCTTAAGCCCTTTGTAAAAGTTGTTGTAGATGATAAATAAATGGTATAAATGAGTTTAGACAGTCATTTGGTTATTGTTCAATATATGGGAAAATTCATGCTTGGGCTTATGGATGTTCTAGCATTTTGAGAAATTAGTGAGTTAGATGATTGATTGTGTGACACCTTGGTGTAGGTGTGTATTTTACAAATCGTAGCTTGAATTCAGAGTTCGATTGGTTGCAAACTTGTTGGTGAACAAAGGTTGAATTGGAGCATTGAGGTAAGCCTTTGGGCCTTGGGTGTTAATCCCTTTATTGTTCCACCAAGCCCGGAATGGGTAATGATTGTTAATAGTGTATGTAAATGCAATAAAGTAGTTTAATGCTTTGTTATACGTATGTGTATTCTTTGGGAGTGGCATAGGATGGTGTTTTCCTATGTTTTGTATGTTGCATGACGATGCGTAATTCATACTTAGTAGTTTAGCTGGCCAGTAGGACTATTTTGCATCTGAGTATCCATAGGACAGCTTGAGAGCTCGAGGGATTTCTCGTGGATATGTTTTTACACACTACATAGATATGTATTTATTGGATTATTTACAGTTATTGCTATTATACTGTGAGTGAACTATGGGATGGAGAAATACTCCAAGGACCCCTGGTTTACTGAGATGTATTCATATATCTCATCCCGTGTTGTGGGGACCCCCTTTCAGGTACAGATGCTGCAGGAGCCTCTGATGGCAAGTGGCCATACTTGGACTAGATTGATATATGAAGATGTTGCATTATTCTGGTTATGCATGACATTTAGTAGTTCTATATATAGGATTCACATTTGAAAGCCAATTGATATGTGTACATCATGTTTTATTTTGGTGGACTTGGCCTATGCTCACTTCCCTTGGTGTCTCTTTTGTTGATGGGAGCCAAGGAGTTGATCATAGTGTTTTGTAGCTAAGTCCCATGGTTATGTATTAAAGACACTTGGATATTGTGTAATATTGTTCTTATTGTAGAAATGATGGAAGGGCATGGATGCCATTTGATAAATAAGTAGTAACATAATTAAGGATCATGTATTGAAGTGATGGTATGATGTCTATTAGGTGTTAAGAGAATGGTGAAAGAGGGAGGAAATCTCTCATGAAGTTACATGAAAATAGGGGAGGGCATGTTTTGCCCTGCTAGAGAGCGTTTTAGCACTGATATGGGCGCTAAAACACGTTATGTTCATGAAATGGAGGAAATGTCTCTGTCCTTGGGCGTTTTAACGCGCAAATGGGCGCTAAAACACTCAAGGGGGCGTTTTAACGCCCAAGTTGGGCGCTAAAACACGCTAAAGACCTATAGAAGGCAAAATTCACTGCCTACGTGTGTTTTAACGCCCAGTTGGGCGCTAAAACGCTCTACCCGAAAAATCAGCAGAAACATAGTTTAGTAAAACTGGCATAACTCGAGCTACAGAGCTCCGATTTGGGCGCGGTTTGAACCCCTTGAAGCTAACAAAGAGATATACAATATAATAAGAGATGAGAACTATAGAGGAAGTATAGAATTCATATAATATTAAAAGGGATGAAGATGTTTAACGACGTGTGGTCTAATAAAATAAGAATATGATGTTAAACTTAGTTTCATTTATTCCGCAACGTAATATGGTTATGATCACGTAATTGGTTATTTTAAATTCGTCTTTGTTCAAAAAGAAAATTTTATCTGAATTTCTAATTGAACCAATGTGATTGTAACTGTGCTTAATATCATAATGCAATGTTAACAAATTGGTTCTAGAACGGGGTGTTACACTTCCAAACTAGTGTCCTCAAAGGGGGGCAAAAATGTAAGTTTCCATTTCAAGTTCATCAACAAAAGCAGAAGGCATTGTCGAAGCTTGCCTATCCACTGAAGGATAATGCGATTCTTCCTTTAGCTAAGATGAATTGAAGATTTCTCATAAATATTACACAAAACAGTTGAAGAGGAAATATAAAAGGAAGTTAGGTCTATTACCTATAATAATGAGTTTCCTCTTTCTATTCCATTTATGACCTGCAACAGTGAGAGCGAAGAAGAGTATGTTAAGAGTATAGGTGTCCGGTGACAATCTTGTTGGAATGTTATTCAGATAGAATTAGAACATTCTACTCTATGCAATCACTTAATTTTGAAAGGGGAATTACAAATATGGCATGATTACATCTCAGTCACCATATCTTTTTCAACTTTATCTCAGCAGTGTAGTTTAAAAATTTATGACAGAGGAAGGAAACACTTGAGTTTTTCCTTTAAAATTAAAAGAAATTTCAATTTTGGCGTTCACTTTTTTCTCTATTACAATTAACTCAAATACTCTAGAGACATACATTGTATATTGAATTTCAAAATTCGAACACTTCATCTTATTATGCAGTCTTCAAAAGCTCAATCCTGGTTATAAAACTTCTATTCAAACAAAAGAACTAAATTTAAGGGGATCATTCTAATCAAATTGTGCACTTTTTTGTCGGCAAGAAAAGTAAAATATTACTATTTTAATAAATAATTACGAATACATAGCCGCTTCGAAACTATTTACGGATCTATAGCACTCATTCACGCTCAAATTAGGCATGACTATTCAAGCCTAAATTAGACGTGACTCCAAAGGCATTCACGCCTAAATTAGGCGTGACTATTCACGCCCAATTTGGGCGTGACTCGTCTGATGTTGACATGTGGTACAAAAAAGTCAACTTACGAACCGTAAGCCTTTGGAAAGCCATAACTTTTGACTCAGGTATACAAATCAGGTAAAAAAAATTTGATTCCACAAAACTATTCGAGATCTGCGCAATGACACCTCATTTGACATATTTTATCTATCACAAAAACAATTCAAATTTGCAATAATGATATTATAAGAGCGTTTAAACCATAAACTTCCGAGTTAAAAAAAAAAATAAAGATTTGATTTATGATTTAAATTAAAAAATCAAAATTTTTAATTTTTAATATAAAAAACAAATAAAGAATTGGTTTGTGATTTAAAGTAAAAAAAATTAAAAAATTAGTATTAATAAGGAAAACAAAATAAAGATTTGATTTGTGATTTAAACTCAAAAACCAATTTGAACAATCTGTATTAATAAAGGAAATAATTAAATAAATATTCTAAATCTTTAAGGAAGAAAAATTTTGTTTTTGAAAATCATTCATAAGCTTCCAACGAATCCAACCATAAAGACTCAGCCTTTGTTTTGTATCACATATTTTTCCAAACTTTAGATGGACTAATCTACTTTGGTACCATCTTTATACTACCATTATTGCAAATTTGAACTGTGTTTGTGAGGGATAAAATATATCAAATGAGATGTCATTGCGTAGATCTCGAAAAGTTATGTGAAATCAAAAAAAGAATTATCTGATTTGGATACCCGAGTCAAAAGTTGCGGCCTTATAAAATTTTACGGTTAAACTATTAACTTTTTGTATCATGTGTCAATACCAAATGAGTCACGTCCAAATTGGATGTGACTATTCACGCCTAAATTAGGCATGAATGCCTTGGGAGTCACGCCTAACTTAGGCGTGAATGGTCACGCCTAATTTGGACGTGAATGGGTGTAATAAATTCGTAAATAGGTTTGTAACAGCAACTTATTCGTAATTATTTATTAAAAAAGTAATATTTTAAAAAAAAAATTCCCCCTTTTTTTACGGGGAAACCAAAACCATGTCTAGGAATGGAGATGCTGGACTAGACGGTCCAGTCTAATTATAAACCAAACACTTAAGGAGGTTATGGTATAGTCTCTCATAATTAATAATTAAATTTATAGCCTGATTACTCTGTTTAGTACATTTTGTATTATTACAAATGAATTGTTTTATGACATGGTTGGGTTCAACTAACCAGTTTAAATAAAATCACCCTCCATTGAACTCCGACCAATAAAAATAAGGGTGAGGTGAGGGCATACTAATAAAATATCTAGCTTTTTAAAGAAAATTTAATGCCATCAATAAAAAAAACGTAATCTAAATCAGAAGAAGGAAGAATACATACTAGTAGCATGTGGAGATGGGTCTGGGAAGTTTGACGAAGGACTAGGCGGTAACAGTGCCGGTGCCGGTGTTGGCAATGGTGATGGTGATAATGCTGGATCATTACCACAAGTTTCACATCAGTTGTTGCTGCAATCTTGTTATAAATTGTTCGTTCACAATTGTGCCATGCAAAAATATGCTGGTCTAAATTTTCTTCCGTAAACAATTTATTATATACACACAGAATTATACATATAGAATACATAACAAAAGAGGTAAGTGATTTATGTATTGCTACATGTGATGGAACGTAATCCTCCCACTACCACACATTCAATTAGAATCTTACTTATGTATGATTTATGTTCCAAACACTTAATTAAAAGTCATTGGCTTTTTTCTAAGCTGAGGTCAACAAACCGAATTGACGCCAATGTTTTCATTGACTTGACAAATGATGCATTAAAGTTTCCACACCTAATTCATACCAAACCCATAGCTATGCTTAATGCGAATAGGAACATCGCGCGCACATAATCAGATTTCATCCTGCAAAAGATTTCAAGTTCACCCAATAGCGGGTTCCACCAATTACAGCTATTCCCAACTGTAATTTGCTCATGTAATTAGTTGAGTTTAGACAGGCTAATACCTCTATTCCGTTGAACTGAAAGGGGTTCATAGTCTCAGTCAAGAGTAGCCCATCAAGGAAAATTATCACCAATGGGTCAAGTTACACCAATAACAAGTGGGTCTAACACTGTGTCTCAATCTAAAACCTGAAGTTAATATTCTATCACATTTGAATATCATAATAATCTCTCCCTCACGTGTCAATGAAACCTCTAGCCAACCACCATATCTCAATCCAGAATCTTAAAATATTAAGTTCGTGGATCCTTCATTTATATAGATCTAACTTATTATGAATCATCACACTTGAATATCCCATCAGCTAGTCGTATAAATTTCCTAATTATAACTTGGATCAAGCAAGATGTTTCATCTTCAGTTCTTGAATCCTTGTTGCATCAAAATCTATTTCATCAAACCAATCTCTAAATTAGTACATGGCAAAAAGACAGACAGAGGAACATGATCTGAGAGATAAATACAACATTATAACTATAACTAGTTAAAGACAATAAGGCGCAAGAGGGAAAAGAAAAGAGGCCATACTGCTGGGATTAGTATTGTGACCATAGCATTGCAAAGCATCAGACCCATCAGGGCAATGACAAGAAAATTGATCCTTAGCAGTATCATTCGTTCCACAAGCTCCTTTACTTTCCATGCAACTTGTGCATTCTCCATCATCTGCAATATTATAGAACACGTCAAAACCATTAGCAGCAGCTTTTCTCAGAGAATCTATACCACCGTCAGAATCCAGAGGAATTTCCCTGTAAACCAGCACATGTATACGTGTCGCGCATGTCTCAAGCTCTGGATATTGCTGCAACAGACTCTCTGTCATTTTCACATAGAAACCAAATTGTGCGCCAGCAATCCTATACTTTGTGTCATCTTTGCACGTAAAGTTGTTACCACCTAACGAAAACCCAGTGGGACAACCGTAGAATATGGTGATGTTGTGTACATCTTCGGGAAATTCAAAGATTTTGGAACTCAACGAGGTGTTGGTCAAGTCAGAGGAACAATCATCATAGACAAGGTCTGTTCGAACAAGTCTCATGGTTTTAGATAAAGTGTCAATCCTCAATACTCTGAAATTTTGTGTGTCAAATTGAAATGAAGTGTCTTGGTTTGCCTCACAGTTTAGCTTTAACTGCTCGGTGCTGCCACAGTAATGGGGTCTGTTCTGTCCCCAGAAAGGGTAGGATATGTTGGACACTTCTCCACAGTTGTATGGCCTGCTACAAACTGAGTATTTCGTGTCTTCAACTTTCGAGTGAGATTGTAGCAAGGTGGTTAATAAGAAGATGAAAGAGATGGTGAATTTGGACTTACGGAACATGGGGATATGGTCTTCCTTTCTTACGTGCATGAGAATGATGTTAATGTTACATTATGATCATGTATTTTAATTTTGAGTTTCTCTTCTTAACGGTGCAAACGAAAGTGGACCCACACGCAGAGGAAAGCACCTTTGAGTTTCTTGTTTGCGTGCAAAGTGGACAAGGAAAATGGAAATGAGAATTAAAGAAAAAAAAGCTTTATTTCTATTCATGTTTACGTGCTCCTAGCTGGCGTTTAATTTTCTTGTTTTGAAGATGATAAAAATATTTCTGCAGTTAATGCAGATAAATTATCTATTTACTTTCAAAATGACGTTATTTTAGAATTAAAATATTAAAAAATTATAATTATAAATACTATAATAACCCTGAAATAAATTAAAATTACAAAAAACACTATGATTTTCGTCCAAAATAACATCGTGTTAAATTTACTGTAGATAATTTGTCTGCGATAACTGCAGAAAAAACGAACCCTTTGAAGATATTCTTATCATTTCACATACTTGAAGAATTTGGGTAATTGATGAAATGGAGAAATTTTAAAAAATAAAATAAAAATGATTGTTTCAAAGTTGTCAACAGAGAGGGAATTTTATTTTATTGGCCCTTTAACATAAGTTTTAAAACAAAAAAATAAATAAAAAATTAAGGCCTATCATTATTCCTTAACTTTTATAAAATCTTATTTTATTTTATGTTAGATGCTTGCCTATCATATAACTACGCCAGAAATTGAAAATGGGTGCAAGACTTTTTGACGCACTGATCACTGCAAAATCCCCGTGTTCAATGGCCAATGCTTATTTTTGGTCAAAATCACAGGGTCACTGGAATTAATTATGGCCTTAAAAAACAAAGAAGAAAAAGGAGGATATGGTAATGACGATTGACGTAAGGAAGGGGACATAGGGGAACAGTGGCTAAAGTGCCACCGTTGGAAAAAAAATACTAAAATGTCACGCTAACAGTAAATTTTGTCAAAATATCACGTGGTATATTTTGTTATACTGTGTAGTAAAATATGTGTGTAAATAATTTGTTACACAGTATAGCGAAATATGTCACGTGTCAAACAAGGAGAATTTCGCTACACAATGTAGCTAAATTCTCCCTGTCTGACACGTGGCATTTTTGGTTCTGTGCATTCTGACGCGGCATATTTCGCTACACCGTGTAACGAATTATTTGCACACATATTTTGCTACACAGTGTAACGAAATATGCCATGTGGCATTTTAACAAAATTTACTGTTAGTGTGACAATTTGATATTTTTTTTTTGGCAACAATGACAAAATGATCACTGTTCCGAAACATGGGCGTCCATTTTTGTCCAAATGCACAAGTTCGTGTTTATATTGCCAACTTGTTACTGGCAACACCGCAATGCAAGTATTAAAGAAGAATATCCTTTCTACAAAAAAAAGAAAAAAAAAAGAATATCCTGTTTATATTGTTTACTGGAATAATTGTCAAGACTTTAAAATAGGGTTTATCGATTCTCCTTTTAGGAGATAAAGTTATTTCTTTGTAATTTTAAATCTATGTTATTTTCTAAGGTTGAGGGAATTAAAAAGGGTATTTTGACAAAATTCATATAATCAATATTATCAGAACTGACCCGGACATCGAACCAGTCAGGGTACTAGGTCACTGGTTCAATCAGTGAGTCACTGGTTTAACCGCATGATGCGAGTTTGTACATAAAAATTTATATTTTATTTATAAAAATTAATAATATATTCAAATACAAGCATATTTAATTTTTATAGGAATAGAAAAACGTCAAATATGAAAGAAATAAACAAGTAAAAAAAACCACAACATTAGAAATAAATGAAGTGTGCAACCAAAATAAATCGCAACCCAATTTATAACAAAGTCAATCACAGGATTACTTCATTTTAGATTTTTGAGTCCTTTATATAGGTTGCATAAAAATTTATATTTTATTTATAAAAATTAATAATATATTCAAATACAAGCATGGAAATTCAACAATTGGACACTGGCCATTATTTGAACAAGGGTATGTTTCACCAGTGTGATATTGAGACCCAATAAAGAGCTGGTATGTATAGTAGCTAATGGAGATGTACTTCACCCATGCTATAAATTTTGGAACATGTTGAACATAAAACCCACCAGCCAACAAGAAACATAGCATGATTACTGAGGCAAGTGTGGTTGCAGATTTTTGGTCCAGTGCAACAGCACCAATGGCAAGGCCTAAGCCTTGAGCCACTAACACATTGAGTAAGAGGCTGAGTAGTGTGTACAAAAAGTTGAACACAAAGGTCGAATGCCACCGTCCCCTGCAAGACCAAGAACAGCTACCGGTCGCAGCTCCCAGCAATGACAGCAGCGATAATAAAGCTCAATTGATTATTCACAGAGCTTAGTGTCCACATCGACCCACACAGAAATTAATTCATTCTTTATAACCACTTTCAGTACCATCTAGTGTAAACATCGTGCAACGTGGACTGCACGTGACTTACCTAATGAGTTGGATGTTTACCGATTTTTATTTTGAACCGATCCGAGTTGCTGGGTTTTAATAAAATCGACAGAGTCGAACGGTTCACACTGGTTTTAATACATATCCGATCTAATAGCTTACTCGGATCGGCTATCTCTAACCGGCCGGTCCAATCCGGGTTTAATTACACTGCATATAATAAAGAAACAAATAAAATTCCTAAAATATATTAATTTCCCATAGTTTTAAGATAATTTTAGCTTCTACGAAAAATACTTTTTCCTTTAAAACAAGAGAATGGTTGGATTTGCAAATAATGTTTGTTTGCTTTTACGCTTTTACCTCCATGAATAAGGATTTGATGTAATCCAAGCACTGTCTCTACATCTGACTCACCTCCATGCTCTCTTTTGCTTTTTGCCCTCTGTTCATTGGTCACCCAACCCAACACAATCACAGCAATATATGGAGCGACCAACGAAAACAAGGGGAAAACATCTAAATTATCTTTAATTTTGGAGATTTAAAAAATAAAATACAAAAGAAAAAAGAAAAAGAAAAAAGAAATGAGAATGGATCATGAAGTCATCGAATAAGAGAATCACCTGAGAACAAGAACAAGGATTGATTAGGGTTTTTGAAAACGAAATAAAATGTGAGAAGCTGATATCTCTTCCTCTGTTAGGTTTGATTGGATGATTAATGGAGTGTCTTCCTCTTCCAGTCGGTGGTTTTTCTTCTTCTGGTGAGACCCAAGGAAGAACGATGGCAGGAGATGGACAAACTGAGGAGAGAGAAGGAAAAATTGTAAACCGTCGATCAAGAGCTAATCTAACGGTGAGAAAAAAAAGTTGTTAAAAAAGTTGTAAAACATTTTGGTTGTAACTATAACCATCCTCTTAAAACAATATGTTGAAGGTGTGTTAATTTGTTTGTGTGAAAATTTGTTTATGCTTAAATTTTTTTTTTTGAACTCTAGTTGTCAACTTAAGAGGAGAATATTGTTTTGTGATTTTCAAGCTTCAAGTATCAGATTAGACAATCATATATGTAAATTTGATAAATAAAATGTAAATGTTGAAAATAAAATATTAGGATGTAAAAGGTTTAATAAACGAGTAATTTAACAAAATTAAAATACAAAGTGCAATAAAGTTTAAAAAATGCAATTTCCTTGGGCTTGTTAATTTAGGCCCACTTGTTGGCATATGTTGTTATTGAAATTGAAGATTTGAGGATGGAGTATAACATTCGGACTTGCATGATTTGGGCTTGGACAATTTGACCAAAATATTGGACAATTGGTCTTTCCAAATCTTACAAATTCTTTTTTCTTTTTCTCAATTCCTCTTCCCTTCTTATAAATCTTAAGCCATTGAGATTAGGTCCTTCCACTTTGTTTGTTTCTTACTTTGTACATTTCTATATAATATGAGATTTCTTTACTCAAATGAATTCTCAATAATTTTATATGATAAGTGAATCAATTACACAAAATAATTATCTCCAATATAGACCAATAATTAAATCATATCATCAAAGCATGCATTTTCTTTCTTAATACTTTGTATATTATGAATTTTCCCTCTTATTTCCTACCATTCTAACTACTTAGTATGAGTTACAAACAACCTAAAAACACTGTAATTTGTAGTAGGAAGGCAGAGAGAAAGCTTCATATTGCTTGTGTAACAAGTTGAAGATAAATCTTAGTAAGATTAGATATAATACCAATTGAAGATTTGGGAATTTGAATAAACTTTGGCAAAAAGGTGAAAGGGCATCACAGGCAAGATTTCCCACTTATTTCTAGGATTGACTTCTCGTGACTATGGAGTTTGCACTTCACATTTCGGTCACCATATCTTTTTCCATTTATTTTTTTTGGTAGGGATCTTTTTCCACTTTAATTCAGCAGTAAAAGTTCTAAAGATTGTGTTTGGAATCAATATAGATGCATTTAATTTGATAATCAAATCTTGTGTTTGAAAAAATAGAAATCAATTTGATTTGTAAAATTGCATGGATTACAATCTTTTAAATATCGTAATTTTGTCAAATGAGCGTAAAAGTATACAACAAAAAAATGAAATCGAATCAGTGCTATTGTCTATAAGTTCGAAATATAAAATTTGATTGCTAAATCAAATGAAATCAAATCAAATTATTCTCGTAAGATTCAATATTCATTTTCTCCTAGTAATAATTGTCTGATTTTGACTAGAAAATAATTCACACTTCCATTTAAAAATCTAAGTCAGAGTTAACATAAATTACGCGGTGATAATTGTGTCCTGTTTTAGTTTTACTTTTCCGTCAATCAACTATGCCTTTTGGAATAATCAGAGATTAGTTTCGTCGATAATGCAGCACTTATGCAAGAGAGTGTGGAAAAGTTTCTAACGAACATACAAGGATTTTGCATGTGAAACCGAAGTGAAATTTTCAAGCAGTTTCTTCGTTGTGTTATAGACACTGCCGAGTCTATATTATCTGGTGCTATGCTTCTAGGCATCAGTGAAAAAAAAATGTATTTTCAAGAATATTGCAACCACATGATCATGAACTTCCACATAAAAAAAGAAAGAAAGAATTTTCAAAAAATTATTACTTCATACGACAACAATCAGAGTGTAATGATAACAAAGAATGGCAATCAGATTTCTAGGAATCAATGCAGAAACTCAGTTCTCAGTCACAATGATTAGAAAATCCAAACTGGAAAAAGCTATTGATTGAAGTTTATTGAATTGATAGATGGAATAAGACAAATAAGAGTCAATCCACTATGAAAGAAATGAACTCATGAACAGGTGGGGAAAGGGAAGTAGTTCAGGAAGAACAGGGAGACCGTCAATATATAGGGATATAATTCTCACTGTAAATCCTATCAATCAACCCTGAACCTTCCTTCATTTGAGTCATAACATAGAGTTTACTCCATCCACTGCTTTGGCATTAGCATTCAATATATTAACAGTTTAACACACATATAAGATACGCTTGCTTTTCAGGATGATTGAAAACTACAAAACAAGTATGTTGAATGATCCGTTTTACAGTATAATTTAAACTATTTACCCAAAATGCAATGATATTTCAAAAAGTGGAGGATTCAGATACTGATCTAGTAGGAGAAGAAAGAAAAGGTTTTGGTGGAATTTCCAGGGAATTCATGCTGCCTTCCAACATATCTATCACTCTACTAATTGTAGGTCTATCATTTGGAAACGTTTGAGTGCACCACAAACCCACTATGGTCAATCTTTTTGCTATCTCATTTTCTTCTGTTTTAATCACCTCATATGGTCTCAAATCCGTGCCTTGCTTAAGCCTGTTGTATACCCAATGTGGGAAGTATAACTCACTAGTATGACTGGCGTCAGCATTAACGTTCCTTCTCCCTCCCACCATTTCTAGCAGCATCATTCCGTAGCTATAAACATCTGACTTATGAGATACTCCTCCAAAATGTCTATTCCACATTTCTGGAGCTACATACCCAATTGTCCCTCTAGCATCTGACATTGAAATCATGCTCTCTTTCCTAGGACAGAGCTTTGCTAGCCCAAAATCTGATATCTTGGGGCAGAAATTCTCATCCAAAAGGATATTATGTGGTTTTATGTCAAAATGCAAAATTCTAGTATTGCATCCCCTATGCAAGTACTCCAGCCCTCGAGCAATCCCCATGGCAATTTGATACAAATCCTCCCAGTTCAAAGAAGCAACGGCTTCATGTCCATTTCTGTAAATAAACTTTTCAAGGGAACCATTGGACATAAATTCATAGATGAGAGCTTTCTTGCGGCCTTCAAAACAAAATCCAAGAAGGGTGACAACATTGACATGAGAAGTGCTACTGATACTGGCAACCTCGTTGATGAAGTCTTCATTGTTTCCTTTCGATGACCTCAATATCTTTACGGCCACAGGGCAACCATTAAATAGTTGTCCTTTGTATACAGCACCAAAACCACCTTGCCCGAGTTTATTTTTGAAGGAGTTGGTCATTTTCTTGACATCTGAGAATTTGTATCTTTTTAGAGTTAAGGCTCCATGATTTTTTAAGAATGCTTCAATATCTTTGTTACCTTTTGTGGTCAACCAAAATTTTCCATGCCAAGATGAGGACTTGCATCTAAAACAAAAAGTAGCGATACATATCAACAATACTGTTATCACTCCACCAATAATACCTGTTGGCAGACAGAGTCAATGAATTAGTGGTTAAGAAACATTTGATATAGTTTTATTTTCGTAAATTAATATGTGAAGGAGAAACAAAACCTAAATAATTAAGAGTAGTAGTTCTAGGATATTTCCCATAGAAGTTATCATGTCTGACCATTTAGAACTTGTTTGGCACCTTTTTTTTTAAGTTAAAAGTTATTTTTAAATTAAAATTAAAAAAAAAAAGAGCATAAAAGTTTTTTTGATTTTTTTTCGTAATTATATAAGCCTATTTTTAGGGTTTTAAAAGAACGAGATGACATGATTTGTCATTAGAGTAAATAATTAGCGTAAAGGATAAAATTTATAAATACAAGTTTAGAATAAGAGAAAAACTGTAAAATAAAAATGAGGACTCCAAAAAGTTAGCACACATCTTAAAAAAAAAGCTCTTCCAAGGAATTTTTAGCTTTTAGTTTTAGTATTTTATTATAAAAAAAATCTCTTTTTATAATAAGAACTTTTATAAAGTTATATTTAGTTAAACTTTTGCTTTTAAGGAGAAGATAAATTAAAAATAAGACATGCTAAAGAGACTCTTAGTGACTGAAACTAGTCATAGCCTCCCCCCTATGCTTATGTACAACATTTGGAAAAGTTGAAGTGAATATAGAAAATAGTTAAAATAAAACTACTAAAGTTTAAAATTGGAATTCTACTTGACAAAGTTCTCCTTATCAAGTTTTAACACACTTGTACACCAAGATTTGAAACTCAAAACCACTTGTTAAGATGGAACAATTCTCTGTCATTTTATCCATATGCTTGTGGTTCGCGCTCTCTATTCTATGTTGAGAATGTTGAAGGGTATGCTTTTATTTCAGATTACTTGATATTCATATTTCAAAATTATTTTCAATTGAAGTCTGCAAAGTGTCGTCAAAGGTACAAAAAAAATTAAGGCTTTACTTTTGAAGCTCAAGTCCCTCATTGATGGGAGGTTAGAAAAGAAGGGGTGGGGGACTATAAATAAAGCCCCCCTCCACCCTTTTAAGACACACCAAAATCCCCTTCTTTTCTATTTATTTTCTTAATTGAGTGATTTTTTGTGAGGTGCTCTCTTAATTCAAGAGCGAGGTAAAATTGTTCTCTCCTTGTAATTAAAGGAAGGTTGTAATTTTGGGGTTTCCTATAGTAAAGTTTTTGCTACTCACGCCCATGGTTTTTTCCTTTTATTTGTTTGAGGTTTTTCCACTTTAAATATGTGTTCCATTTATTGCTTTCAATTTCCTTTATTTATTGTTATAGTTCTATCCGATGGAATTTTATTTCCTGACAGTGGTATCAGAGGTAAGTTTAGGTTTTCTAAACTATGTTATGTGACTAAAACTTAGGCTGATCGGTCACATCAAAAACGGATTGTCCTTAGGGAGCTGTTGGGTGGATCTCTGTATTAATTTACAATGACGTGTTGTAGGTATTATACATGGACTACTGTTGTATACAGTTACTGTTCACAATCGGAGAATTTTTAGAAGAGATATTTCGGGTGATTAAGTGCATATCTAGGAAAGCTTTGTCAC
This sequence comes from Gastrolobium bilobum, assembly GCF_033153095.1. NCBI lineage: Eukaryota > Viridiplantae > Streptophyta > Magnoliopsida > Fabales > Fabaceae > Gastrolobium > Gastrolobium bilobum. The sequence continues at coordinate 49,266 of NW_026895774.1, read as the reverse complement.
AAAGACTATAAATGGTCTAATTAAGGAGATTTGGATTTTAAGTGGGAGAATTAGTGACCCCTCCAGTCTTCCTGGAAACTTTCCTGGTGCACTGTACAAATACTGGTTTAAGGAGCCCAAGACCCAAACAAAGCAGTTGGAGCTATTTTGTAGCTAAAGCAGTTCGTGATAGAACCCTGGAAACAAAGATGGATATCAGCAAATTTAATGGGACAAAGTTATTGTTGAAAATAATTGATGAATTGGCCATCTCTGATCTGCTCCAATCCTTTTCAGATGACATATTATCAAGGATAGAGAAAAAGAAAACAGCGAAGGAGACATGAGATCATCTCACAAAACTGTATGCATCCAAGTTACTTCACAACAAAATATTTTTGAAGAGGAAGCTTTACACACTTCGAGTGTATAAATCTAGATTAGCAATATAGCACATCAATACTTTAACCTCTCTATGTTCTCAACTTTCAACATTGGGACGTAATATTGAGCCAAAGGAACATGCTGAGATTCTATTCCAGAGTCTTCTAGATTCATATGACCAACTCATCATCAGTAACAAACAAAATCTTTGGTGTTCGACGATATTGTTATTGTTGTTCTTGAAAAGGAAAGCCGACAGATAAACAAAGAAGACAGGTTCGAAAATTTGCATCAAGCGAAGGTCTCGTCGATGACAAGAGGACGATCAGTGTAACATGGTTCCAGTGGGAGTCACAAACAAAGAAGGTCAAAGTTTAGGAGTAAGAAGCATGTCAAGTGCTACAATTATGACATGAAGGGACACTTTAAAAATGAGTGTCGATTCAAGAAGGGTTGAAACAAGACCTCTGAATCATCAATTTCCCAATAATGTGTTGTTAACTCAAATGTTTTATATAGTGAAGTAACAACCATATCTACGGATAGATTAGATCTCACTGATGCATTGATAATGGATTCAAGAGTAACATGGCACATTACTTCTCGTAGAAATTGGTTTTGTACTTACAAACTTATTTCTAGAGGGTCTGTGTATATAGGAAATGATCATGCCTTTGGAGATTGCTAGGATTGGTACTATCAAGACGAAGATGTATGATGGAATGATTCACTCAATCCAAAATGTGTGACATGTGAAGGGCTTGAAGAAAAATCTATTGTCTTTAGGGCAATTTGATGAAAATGACTGCAACACCCGTAATGAAAATGAGATGATGAAGATTGATAAGGGTTCACTTGTAGTTATGAAGGCTAAAAAAACTGCAGCAAACTTGTATAGGCTTATATGAGAGACGCATCTAGAGGTAGAAGCATCTGTTGAATCAACCAGTTCTGTGTAAGATATAACAAAGACGTGGCATCACAAATTGGGTCACATATCAGAACAAGGGTTGAAGATTCTGGTTGAACGAAAACTATTCGTTAGTCTCACAAAGAAAACCTTACCTTTTTGTGAGCATTGTGTTACAAGTAAGCAACATAGATTGAAGTTCATTGCTTCGAATTCTAGAATTAAAAATATTCTAGAATTGATTCACTCTGATGTATGGCAAGCACCGATTATGTCCTTAAGAGGAGCGAAGTACTTTGTATCCTTCATTAATGATTATTCCAGGAGATGTTGGGTGTATTTGATCAAGATGAATGCAAACTTGTTTTCAGTCTTGAATACATTCAAAGCACAGATAGAATTGGAGATAGAGAAGAAGATCAAGTGCCTTAGGACAGACAATGGTGGAGAATATACAAGTGATGAATTTAATGTCTTTTGTAATCATGAATATATCAAAAGACAATTCACGGTGGCATACACTTCACAACAGAATGGAGTGGCAAAGCAGATGAATAAAACTGTACTGAAAATAACTGGAGCTATGTTGAAGACAACAAGTATGGCAAAGTCATTTTGGGCTGAAGCTTAATCATTCACCAACAACTACGATTGATATGAAGACACAGATGAAGATGTGGATTGGTAAGCCATTTGTTTATTCACATGTACACACATTTGGGAGTCACGTGTTCGTAATGTACAACACCCAAGAAGTCAAAAGCTGGATCCAAAATCCAGGAAGTGAAGACTCTTAGGGTATATTGATGGAGGCAAGTGGTATCGACTATGGGATCTTATTTCCGGTATTGCCGTTATCAGCAGCGATGTACTATTTGTAGGAGACAAGCTACAAGAGAAAGATGTAAGTAGCACTTTAGCTAATAATTCAGAAACTTTGACGATTCAATTGGAAAACGAATCTGGACAATAAGATTCTTTAGAAATAACATCAGAACACAAGGAGTAAGAACCAATTGAGTTTGAAACTACAAAAGTTCAACGGTCACCTCGTGAGAAGAAAGAACCAACTTGGCAGTCTGACTATGTTTTGGAGGGCAATGTTGCATATTGTATTTTAACAAAATATGGAGAATAATCAATATTTAGAGATGCAACAGCTAGCTCGTATGCACTATGGATGGCAACAATGCAGGAAGAAATATAGGCTCTTAATAAGAACAAGGCTTGGGAACTTATGCAAGAAAGCCCATTGGTAACAAATGGATTTACAAGATCAAACGAAATTGTGATGATCTAGGGAGTGATATCGTGCACGATTGGTGGTGAAAGGTTATTCTCAAAAAGAATATATTGACTTTACGAAATATTTTCACTTCTGGTTCGTCTGGCTACGATTCGTGTAGTCATGGCTATATGTACAATATTTAACTTACATCTAAAGCAGTTAGATGTAAAAATTGTATTTCTTCATGGAGATCTTGAAGAAGAAATACATATGCTCCAACCTGAAGGTTTTGAAGAACTAGATAAGGAGAACTTAGTTTTCAAATTTAACAAATCTCTATAAGAGATTTGATTCCTTCATATTGAGCCTTAAATACAATAGACTGAATTCAAACCTTTGTGCTTATTTCAAGATGCTTGTTAATAATGATTTCATTATCTTGCTGCTGTATGTTGATGATATATTGGTAATAGGCCCCAACAAAGATCTAATTCAAGAATTAAAGGTATAATTGGCTAGGAAGTTTGAAATAAAGGACTTAAGACCAGTAAACAAGATTCTAGGAATGCAAATCAACAGACATGAATAAAAACAAAATTTTGCTATCATAGAAGAATTATTTGAAAAAAAACCTTGCTATAATAACCCAAATAATCAGATTACATTAATTAGAAATGAATGCATAGTTAGAGGGTTAATTAAGTAGAAATATTGATTTTAGGGACAAGTCTCCATTGGGAGCAAAATGGTAATTTAGTAAAAATTACCCAGACTTAGAAATAATTCCATGTAATATACTCCACACAAACCCATTATGCCATGAAGCTAAGGAGTCAAATTAAAAGAGTTAATTAGATTAAATATAATTTTGTGACAAAAATCATTTTTCAAGGCAAAAGTGCAATTAGTGAAAGTTTTGAGATAAAAATATAATTACATAAAAATTACCTGAAACTTGGAAATAATGTTGTGAGAAACTATCTAATCATTTTGGTAAATCTTAAAATACATATTAGATGATCTAATTCATGGATTGAAGGAAATTAAAAGTTATTCATTAAGGGTAACTTAGTCATTTAACCATTAATTGAGTTGACCAAAGCCAAAACTCACTTAAAGTTATGAAACCAAGTCATTTCTTCCAATTTTTCTCCTTCTTCGTTGAGAAATATCCACACCCGATGAACTCCATGGTTTGAGCTCCAAAACATCACTTTTGATTAAGCTATCAAAACACTTAAGTTCCTTCATCAAAATTGTTTAGAATCTCACGAGGAACAAAACCCACCAACCATTTTCCTTGGAGAAGCTTTGTGTTGACAGAAAATCCTTCCCAAAGTATGGCGCCATTCTTGAAGATTGGTGATTGGGAGGAGTCTTGATTCCTTGAAGCTTGGAAACTACCCTAGCATCATTTTGTGGAGTTTGAGGTAAGATAACTAGACTTTCCTTGAAATTTCTTGTAGATTCATAAAAAGTTTAGGTTTTGATGAATAGTGATGTGATAACTCATGACTTTAAATGGACAATAATCTCTTTGGAAGAAGTGTTTAAGAGTTGTATCTAATGGTGAAAAAGCATTGAAAACTATCGTTACACTCATTCTCGAAATTTGGTCTATGAACAAAGTAAGGTTTCTTGAGTAATGATGATGAATGTTATGGATTGTGACTTATAATAAACTTTAGAAGAATGTAATGTTTTTAGAACATGTAATGTGGTAGAACAGAACCAATTTTTGAAGTTAATGGTATACTGCATAACAAAAACCTAGTTTGAACTTCAATTCTGCTTGTCATTTCATAAATTCTATTTCTAGGGCTATAAACCACCGAATGAATAAAACTTTATACCATTTTGAATATCAAGATGTCTACTTTCGACCATTAAAATTTCACATCACTTGAAGAAGATTTCAATTTTATATGATTTTCGGAATATATACAAGTCTTCTTGAACTTCAATTATGCCTGTCATTTTATAAATTATGTTTATGGGGATATAGACCTCCAAATGGGACAAACTTTATACCAATTTCAAGTGCAAAATGTCTACTTTCGACCATTAAAATTTCAGGTCATTTGAAGTAGATTTCGCACCTACTTTCGGATTTTAAGAAATGTTGTTGGTTATTAATGAACTTCTTTTATTCTATGCTCCGGCACAATTAAATGGATAGTAATGATATATTTTATGACTTAAAATGGGCATGAGTCCCTTTGGAAAGAATGATATGAGTTATACCTAATGAGTAAAAAGCATTAAAACCACCATTAGAAACACTTTTGAAATTTTGTTCAAGAACAAAGTAAGTGTTCTTTGTCAGGAGCATTGGATTGCTGTTAAGAAGATCCTGAGATATATCAAAGGTATCTTTGCTCTAGGTTATGGAGGATCTTAATATATTGTCAGAGTATATGTTGATTTTGATTTTGCTGGTGATATGGAGAAAAGAAAATCTACCACATGCTATGTGTTTACAATTACAAAAGGAGTTATGAGTTGCGTATCAAAATTACAGTCAGTCGTGGCACTTTCTATGATAGAGGCTAAGTATATGGCAAAGACACAAGCTTGTAAAGAAGCAATCTGGATAAAGAGGTTCATGGAAGAGCACAGTCACAAACAGGAAAATATTCTTTTGTATTGTGATAGTCAGAGTCCCTTGCACATTACAAGTAATCCAGTCTTTCATTTCAAATTGAAACACATAGGAATTCAATATCATTTTGTTCATGAAGTGGTAGAAGATAGAAGCATGAATTTGCAAAAGATTCACATAAAGGAGAATATAGCAGATGTGCTGACAAAGTCAATCAACACTGATAAGTTCATATGGTTTAGATCTTCATTTGGCTTGGCAGAGACGTAGACAACATAAAGATAGCAAGATAAAAAAATTTGTATGGAGATTGTTGAAGCTCAAGTCCCACACCGGTGTAAGGTTAGGAAAGAAGGGGGTGAGGGAGATCTAACTAAAGGCCCCTCCAACCTTTTGAGACACATCAAAATTCTCTTGTTTTATATTTATTTTTTGAGTGATTTTTTGTGAAGTGTTCTCGAGAGAGGTAAAATTATTCTCTCCTTGCAATTAAAAGGAGGTTGTAAGTAATACCAAAAAAAAGGGAGGTTGTAATTTTGGGATTTTCCATAGTAATTTTTTTTTAGTCCGTGATTTTTCACCTTAATTTGTTTGAGGGTTTTTCCACGTTAAATATGTGTGTTCAATTTATCGCTCTTAATTTCCTTTATCTATTGTTATAGTTCTATTCGATGAGATTCTATTTCCTAACATTTATTAACCAAATAAAAAATATGTTTGCGTGTCCCATCTAAATTTGGCAAAAAAGAGCCAACCCGCGTAAAAAATGAGTCGGGTTGGGTTGGCAAAAATGAGCTGCCAACTCGAGCCAACCCGACCCGAGCCAGCTAGGGAAAAAACGAGCCAATTCGCGGGTTAAATGGGCTAGCTCACGGGTTGAGTTTTTTTTTATTATAAAAAAATACAAAATATAATATATAAAAATGGACAAAACCCACACATGCTATCGTCGTCTTTCTTCCTTCTTTAATCCTAAGTCCCTAATCTACTCACATCCTTGCCATTTTTTTATTATTAGGCTGTGCTGACTCTGTTTGGTTCAAATATATTACCCACTTGGTAGCAAGTGGTTCTGATTGTTTCATGATGTTGGTGTAAATTTGTTGTGAAGAAAATTCGCAACTAAAATATTTTGCTTTTATTTCTCATTTTGTAACCCTTTGTTTAAGTTGATAGAAGCCATATAGCTGGTCCATTAATACTACAGGTTCATTTAAATAGACTGAAAATGAGCCAACCCGCGAGCAATTTTCGAGCTAACTCGCGAGCTATTTTTTCAAGCCAACCCACGAGCCAACCCTAACCTGACTCGGGTCGAGTTGGGTTTTCTGACTCTCTTTTTTTCGAGCCAATTCTAACCCGGCTCATTTTTTTCGAGTTACATGCGGGTTGGGTCGGGTTGACTTGTTTTACCAACCGTAGTCCCATCTAATGAAAGATAATTATTCTTCTTTTAGTTTAGATTGATTATAGATTTCTCATAAATATTACAAGAAACAGTGAAGGTAAAAAATATAATAAGAAATTAGATTTATTACCTATAAGTAATTTCCATGTCAAGTTCCACCGAGTACCTGAAACAGTAGTAGTAAGAGAAAAAAGGATTGGTATTTGGTAACATCAAATAATATTTTCAAAATATTCTAGCAAAATTGTATTGTATAATCTAAGAAAAAAATATGTATCATTTTAAAAGACATAAAATTGTGTTATTTTAAGTGAGAGAAAAAGATAAATTATGATAGAGAAAATGAATGAATTTTTTTTAAAAAAATATGAATCTCACATTTTTATGAGAGTGAAAGGATATAAGGTGTGTGATTTAAAATGACACACCTTCTTCCCATAATCTAAATCTAATATATGAGAAAAATGGTAGATAAAGTAATTAAGAACAAGAGGGGTAAAGAAGACATACTATTAGAACCTCGACCATAGCAATGAATAGCATCGGATCCATCTTGGCAATAACAGGTAAATCGATGAGAAGTTAAATTAACTCCACAAGCTCCTTCACTATCCAAACATCGTATGCATTCTTGAGCGTGTGCTTTAGTATAGTTCACCTCAAACCCACCATCCAAAGCACCTTCCAGAGCATCAAATCTATCGCCATCAAGATTCAGAGGAACCTGAATCGGCACTTGGATATGTCGCGTGCAATTCTGAAACTCTGGATGTTCTTTCAACACGTCATCTTTCTCACCCACATGATAGGTACCATTCTCATTTCCACACGTGAAGTTGTTTTCATGAGTGAAAACCGAAGAGGGACAGTTGTAGAAAATGGTGATGTTGTACACAGTTGCTGGATACGTGAAGACGGTTGCGTCCAGGTCCAAGTAAATGTCGTTAAATGTCGGAGAACAAACATCATCGACCGTTTGTTTCATTCTAACGGTGTAAGCTGTTGTGTCGATATGCAAAACTTGGAAATTTTGTAAGCCGTTTAGAATGATGGTATGATCATTCTGACACTGAAGTTTGAAATCTAATTGGTCGCCACCGCCACAATATTGGGGTCTGTGGTGTCCCCAGAAAGGGTAGAAGATGTTGGACACATTTCCACAGTTGTATGGCTTGCTACAATTTGTGTATTTGTTTTCTCCTCCTTGGGATTGGGACTGTGGCAAATTGGTTAAGATGAAGAAAAACATGGTGGCTATGGTTGTAAGGACTAAGCGTATATGAATGTTATCGTCCATTTTTATCTTGTAACGGATCACCCAAGTGTTTGAGAGAATTGGGAAGGAGAGAGAATTGGAGAAGAGAGAATCGAATTTTGGTAAATCTTCAGTATGTCTTTCAGTATCATATATTCATATTCGACCCAATATGTTGTTACAGAAAAGCAAAATAACATCATAAGAAAAATAACAGAAAGTAGCTACACCCATGATTTTAACAAAATTACTAATAGGACATTTGGGGTCCTTGATCGTTACATATGTATTATCTATGCCACCCTTTGACTTAATGCCACACGTACACATATATGCAGCCGCGGAGCCAGCTTATTTATTTAGCTAAGTCCAACAAAAATTTAAATGGAGTTTAACACTAAATTTTATCCGTAAAAGTTAGCAATGATTATTTAATCAATTTAAAAATGTGATTAATTTTCAAAAATAAGCTGCCCTCAGACCCTTCCTCCCACACACAATGTGGTTCCGCCGTTGCATATATCATAGTTTTTTGTTTTGTTTTGGATAAACCATATGTATTTTTTATGGGAGACAATTCTGTTCGAAGCGGGTGTAAGATTAATGCTTTAAACTATTTTCAAAGATAATACTAGAGAGAATCAAACACATACTCTCATCTCATATGCTCAATTGGCAATAAGGGATAACTGAGTGTAGCTTAGTTGGAGACACAAGCTGAGTAGAGTGAAGAAAGAATCTTGATTCAATTTTCACCGAATACAATTTTATTAAGGGATAAGGAATTTTAATTGTGACTAAGCTTTGATCATAATTAAGTTCATAGTCAACTTCAAAAATTGAAATTTGTGTCAACGCCAGGTGGTTGACTCGTTCAGGTTGGATTTATTTATTTATTTTTTTAAAAATTCAAGGTCTCGGACGAAATTACCTAGTTTGCTATTTCACTGAATGACACTGCTGATTGACCAAATAAAATAGAATTAAAATTTTTAAAAAGACGAAAGTACCACTGACTTTCCTAACTTTATTTTTTTGTTTTCCTTTTGTGGGTCAACTTTTTTAAGAGCTAGGATATTCTAACTACCTATTTTTTCTACTACCACTCTAATCACCATTTGATTAAAGGAAAAGTTGAATGAAGAGAGAGAAAAAAAAATAACTTTTGAATCCAATGGTGATCAAAATGGTAGTAGAGTGGTAGTAGAAAAAATAGATAATAAGAATATCCTACCTTTTTAAATAGTGCTATAATAATTTATAATCAAATTCGTAGTATTAGATTTGTCTATAAATTTATACAGTATCTTGTTAATATTTTCTTATCCAAAGAAATTAGACTACTCATTAGCCATGTGTCATTTGTATTTTTTTTGGGATTCCAATGATAATTGAACACTACACACCCCTCACCACTAGGTTAATCCTAGTGGTTCTATGTCCTTTGTATTTTAATTTCGAGAGCTCAAACCTTAGTTAGTACCTAAGGAAAGCAGAAAACTTAAATTAAAATCTTCCTTTTAAAATTCAAGTGTAATTCATTAATTCTAAATGAGTATTGTCTTTACTTATCTATTTTCAATGCAATTTAAATAGTAGTATTTTATTTTATTTTTTTAAAATTGTTCAGGTCTATACTAACATTTTCTTTTCTTTTTTTTTAAAAAAATTTATTTTGAATGATGGATATAGTAGAGATTTTAAATAGAGAAATATTAATTGCACGTATAAAATTTCTTGCATACCGGGTACATATGTTAAAGTGAAATAATTTTATCGTTGAAATAGCAAGTAACTATTTTTTTTTTTTTTGGGAGATAGCAAGTAGCTATTAAGACAATAAGTTTACGAGATTTCAATGTAAGTTAACGAACATTAAATATTATGTCTTTTTTAGAAAGAGTGCTTATTACTGTTTCTATAGCATTAAGTACCGACCATTCCTGGCTATAAAACTTCTGTTCAAACTGAAGAACTAAATCTAAGGGAATCATTCTAATCAAATTGAGCCCTTTTTTTTGTACAGGGAAACCAAAACCATTTCATGCCTAGGAAATGGAGATGCTGCACAAGACGGTCCAGTCAAATTATAAACTAAACACTTAAGGAGGTTATGATATAGTCTCTCATAATTATTAATTAAATTTACGGTCAGAGTACTCTGTTTAATACATTTTGTAATTGTTACAAATGAATTGTTTTATCACATGATTGATTCAACTAACAAGTTTAAACAGTTCACTCTTAGTTAAACCCCGTTCAATGAGGATAGAGGTGGGACATTCTTTCTTCTGACCAATTTTATGTTGGAGGTAATGAGTTTGAGAGAGAAGGAGTTTGAGGTGCTTGAAGTATTACACCAATAAATATTAAGTTTGGAATGCTCAACAGTATTGCCTACAGCTTAGGAAACCCTAGAGATAGTGTAAGCTATTGGGCTCCAGCCTATAAGGACCCAAATAACCATACTTTCACTTATTGATTGAGATTGTATGTGAACATCCTATTGGATTATATTAGGGTTTTATTAATCTCATGTTAAAGGAGATAAGTTATCTCATGTCATAGAGATAAATATGTGGGCTCCACCATCTGAAAAAATAAAAAGAAAAGAAAAGAAAAAGGTGACACAGTTATCAAATGGTGTCTAGGAGAGAAAGTTATAACATGTAGTATAAGAGTAGTTTTTTCCATTATATTATTAATATATCAAACAATCTCCTCCTATGTTCATCATACAACGCAATCCAATAGAGTGATCAATGTAATGTTCAAACAAATATGAATAATTCACATCTAGTCCAAGACAATTAACTCGGATCAATCAAAGGGTTTTAATGGTAAAATAATAAATTCAATCGTCATTTGCAATCTAAATAAATAAACCATCATTATCATGAATTTGTTCTAAGACCAACAAACCAAAATAAATATTTATAGTTTTAGATTCAACCTAAACTCATCGAAATCCCAACATCTAAAATAAGTCTCAAAATCAGTTCAGAATTAACAATGTTCATAAAATAATGATAGTAAAATATAAGTCTCAAATAATCTCAAATAAATGGACTCCATCAAAATGGGCAATAGCAGGTGAACTATCAAGTCCCCACACACTCTAAATGATATATTCATTCTTCAAGCAGGTCATCTTGGTCAGGATCCCACTCATTAAGCTCTCTCCATCTCTGTCATCCCTTGTAGAATATCAAATATGAATTTCATATTATCATGAATTCAATCAGTTGAATAATCTATCAAAAATGTCTAGTTCTACTAAAAGAACTTAGCATCATATCATCAAGCAAAGAAGAACATATCATAAAGCATCATAATATTATGTTCATAAGCATCAAGCTAGTTTCATAAATTATGAACAATGCCTAAATAATTTGATTTGTAAAAAGACATTAACTTAAGTTTATTTGTAAGAGAATAATCATTGTCTAGTTTCAATGAACATGACCAATAGTCAAGACACTTACAATAACCAAGTCATGTGATGTCAAGTTTCAAATAAGAACAAGACCAACAGGCTTCTTTTGCAAACAATTATTTCAATGTCACAACAGGCTTCTTAACGTGTTGGAGCGCTCTGGAGAGAGCGCTTGAACGTGCTCATCGACAGGAATTTTACTCATCTTAGTGCACTTGAGCGCGGTGTAGAGTTCTTGAGCACTCTCCTCGAGTGGATTTGTCCTTATTTGCTGCCATAACGCGATTGAGAACACTGTATAGCGCTTGAGCGAGCTTCTCTGGCACTTGAATTACTTACAACTTGCTTCAATTTGACTTTTTTTGATCTCCAACTTTTTCTTCCAAGTTCCTTACTTTATTCGAGCTTTCTTTACAGTCAAATTACCTTCAAAATAAGCAAGATTACAAAATGTTAGCTCCAAATCCATTCTTCAAGCTTTTTCAATATAGAACCCTAATTTCCATGCAATTTACTATGTATTTAATGTATAAATTAGCCCTAAGACATGGTAAACCATAGGTTTATCATTCTTTTTCTATCTTCTTGAGAGAGTTCGGATACACGGGTTAAAGCCAAGCCCAAAAGGGATCATTGTGAGAACCTGCTCTGGGCCAAGGTCTAGTACTAAGGACTAAGGTAATTGCCGGAACACATAACAAAAGAAATAAGTTATTTATGTATTTCTACATGTGATAGAACATAATCCTTACACTACCACACATTCAATTAGAATCTTACTTATGTATGATTTATGTTCCAAACACTTAATTAAAAATTATTGGCTTTTTTCTAGGCTAAGGTCAACAAGCCGAATTGACGCCAATGTTTTCATGGACTTGACAAATGATGCATCAAAGTTTTCATACTTAATACCAAACCTGTAGCTTTGCTTCATGGGAATAGGAACTTCACAAGCATATAATCAAATTTCATCTTGCAAAAGATTTCAAGTTTATAATTACCTTAATCTATGAATTATGGATTTGTGAAATGATTAAAGATTTAATCATGATAAATGTGAGATAATTAGATGAAATGTCTAATTTTAAATAAAAAGTCACTTTTGGGCAAAAGTGCAAATAGTGCAAGTTTTAAGGCAAAAATGCAATTATGAAAAAGTTGTCCAGAACTTGAAAATAATGCGGTGTAACATTATTAAAACACATTGTTGAATGTTTGAATCATGTGAAAAATGTTAAGCCTTAAGTTGTTAAGGTTTTATCAAGAGGGCTATATGTGTAATATGGCAAATTAGATATTTTTCGAAAGGTTGACTAAAAGTCCAACTTCATGAAGAGTGTGAAACACACTTAGGCTTAATTTTTCTGCTTCTTCTTTGTTCTCCTTCCCTTAGAAACCGAGAAGCCATTTGAGAGAAGCTTGGATTTGCAACTTCTTCTCTAGTCACCAAATCAACAAACTTTGTCATGAAAAATGTTGGTGGTGACCTTGTGATCATATCTCACCATCAAAATCCCTTAGAAAACCATTGTGAGGAGAGAAATCCTCCTTTGAAGGTGGCAATTTTTTGGGCATCCAAGAGCTAGGAGAAGTAGTTGGCTTGCATTGGAGCTTGAAAGCACTCTTAAGTTAATTCCAGGAACATCCATGGTAAGATATCTTCATTTCCTCCTTATTTCATGGATAATATGACTCTAGATGATGATGTTTGAGCATAAATTAGGTTGAGTTGATGTTGGAAAGAATGCTTGGGAGGTTAAATGTATGGTGAAAATGCATTAAAATAGACATTTAGGTCATCATCTTTAATTTCAAAAATTTGATGCCTATTGGTTAAGATTACTTGTAATTCAAGTAATGTAAATGGATGTGTTGATATTGATTGTGTTCTTTGTTTCTAGGATTGAGACAAGTGGACAAGGTGTTGGAAATCAATCAATAGATGAACTAATGGATTAGGGTTTGGAATCGTGATTGAATCAAGATTTGGCAAGTTTTCTAACTTTGGGTTTGATGTTGTTGAATCCATTAGTTGCTATGAATTTTATTATACGTGGTTGATTGTGAATTCACCTTGGAAAATGTGTTTTTGGATAGCAATCTGTTTTGGTGTATATTTCAAGTATGATTGCAAGTGTAGGAACCTACTTGTACTAGAAGTAAGCATTTGGTTGAAAGCTTCACATATAAATTTCCAAACCTTGGGATATATCCTTTTACTATTCCACCAAACCCTGAAAGGGTTGTGATTTATGTGTATTTGTAAATTCAATGAATTATGATATAATGCATTATATGTGTTTCCTTGGAAAGGAGACAAGATGTAGTCTCTTGTATAATACAAGATGCAGTCCCTTATGTGAGGGATTTGTGCTATATAAGATGGAACATCTTATACTTTATATGTTGCAAGATGGAGTTTCTTGCGTAATACATACATTATTCTCTGTCCAATAGAATTATTGATTTAGGGTATTCCGCTGAGGGCTGATAGACCTTAGGAATTACCTAAAAAGATGAGTATATCTCACCTTGTGTGAGGATTGTTTGACATATATTGCATGGATGCATATATTATGTGTTATTCTGTTTATTGTTGTTACTCCTAAAGTGATCTTTGAGGTGGAGGATTCCTTCAAAGATCCCTAGTTTATTGAGATGTTTTTCTCATCCCATGTTTCAGGGATCCATCTTTCAGGTACTGGCACTGATGGTGCAGGAGCGTCTATTGACAGGAGACCAATGTAGACCATAGTCTTTTGCATGTTGTTGTTGTTGACTATTTAACTGTTTATATATATGTAGTCACATTTTATTCATGTTGATGTATTATGCATTCAACGGACTTAGGCTATAATCATGGTTCTTTTGTATCTTTCATGTTGTAGATTGGCGTGAAAGACATTGATCATATGTTTTGTAATAACTAAGGTTCAAATGATGTGATGTGTTATGTAAACATTAAATGATATGGACAACTACATAATCATGGATATTGTTATATGATTAGAAGGCTCTTAAGCCTATTTTGATGTTATGAGACCTAAGTTATAGGTAAACAATACATAATTGGATAGTTATATATGTGGAACATTTATTAAATGAATGTGTTTATGAAATGAATGTGTCATGCATGCAAAACTAGAAAAGTTAATAACTTATAAATCAAGTATTAAATGGATGATAATTTGTGATATAAGAAAGAAACATACTTTGATGTAATTGTAAAGATGTAAGTGCAAACATGTTTGTAGGGCATTAAGTTGTCATTCCATGTCTATTGGGTATCCAAGTGGTGTGCCAACATTGAGAGCATTGAGCCATATAACTCTGCTTGCGGACTTGCTCGCTTGAGCGAGAAGTCCAGTGAGAAGATTGAATTTAAGAAAGTAGCCACTATCTAGGCAGAGTGTTGCTTGCAGACATGCTCGCTGAAGTGAGCAGGTCCAACAAGCAATGCCTTGGGTTGCAAGAAACCTTTGTTGATGCATTAAAAATCAGTTATTTGCTCGCTGGCATCAGCGAGCAAGGCACACGAGGAAACAGAGCATGGGTAGTAGCTACTACAAGGGAAATCAATTACTCGCTGCAATAGTTGCTTCAGCAAGCAGTGCAGCGAGGAAACATGAATTGCTCGCTAAGAAGCTCGCTTAAGCGAGGATCTCAGCGAGCAGAGAAAAGTGTTGAAAATGAGAAATTAAGCTATTAGGTGTATGAGAACCTCACGGTAGGTCTTATAAGAGTTGTATGATATGTTTCCGTAGTGTATATGAGTTATAATTATAGTTATAAATTGTTTTTAAAAACGGGAAAATTTTTAATCATAAAGCATTTATTGTTTAAAAAGTAAAAGTTTAGCCATATTTTAATTCAAATGTTGTGATTGTAATTGCGTTTAATATCATACGTAATGATAATAAACCGGCAGCTAATGGGGTGTAACAAAGTTTACTCAAAGTACAACAAGTTCCACCAATTACAGTTGTTCCCAACTGTAATTTGCACAACTAATTGACAAGATATAATGGATTTTGGACAGGCTAAAGAATTATTTAAATTTTAAATTTTAAATTATTACAAGAGTTTATTGGGTTCAAAGAATGAAAAATGCATAAACTTACGTATCTGTGTTAAGAAACTCTATAACATTTAATTATTTAAATATTTATTCACTTGTTCACATAGATTTTAATAACATGTAAAGAACCATTTAATCCAAAAATTTAAAATACTCTATGAATGTCACATTAGTAACTTCATATTATATTTCTCTACCATGTCTCTATTTTGTTGAATTGAAGGGGTTCCTAGTTCTTTAGATTTCCTAATGACAACTTGGATCAATTCCATCTTCAATTCGATCTTGCATCCTAGTTGCATCAAAACCTATTTTATCAAACCAATCTCTAAATTAGGATATGGCAAAAAGATAGATAGAACAACATGAACTAAGAGATAAATACAATTAAAATTTTCAGGTGACATCAAGGTGATATAAAATTTTAACATGACATTATTCATCTCCAAGAGTTATAACTATAACAAGTTATAGCCATGGCACGCAAGAGGAAAAAGATGCCATACATATTGTTGGGATTACTGTAACCATAAAAATGCAAAGCATCACACCATAGCATCACACAGTAGTATGGCCTGCTACAAACTGAGTATTTGGTGTCTTCTTCTTTACATTGTGAATTTTGGCAAGGTGGTTAATAAGAACATGAGAGAGATGGTGAATTTGGACTTACGGAACATGCTTGGGGATATGGTCTTCCATTTTTATGTGCATGAAAAAGGTGTTAATGTTACATTATGATCATGTATTTTACTTTTGAGTTTCTCTTACTTAATGGTGAAACTTTGTGTGCAAACAAAAGTGGACCCACACGCAGAGGAAAGCACCAATGAGCTAGTTTCCTAAGGCTTTGTTTGGGAGTTGGTTTTAGGAGGGGAAGGAAAGGAAAGAGAGGGTTTTAGTAAGTCCTTCCCTTGTTTGTGAGTTTAAAAAAAGGAGGGGAAGAATTTAGAGATTTTTACTAAACCCTCAAAAACTCTTCTTCTTCTTAAAATTAAAGTTCCCCAATTTGGAGGGTTTGAGGGGAAAAATATTGAAAATTACTTATCTACCCTTAGCATTAAAATGTTAAAACTACATAATTGTGAATCATTTTTAAATGCGATATTGTTATAAAAGTATCAAATACCGACAAAATTTATTGACGAAAAATATTTCGTCAAAAATAGTTATGAAATATTTTATAAAAATCATATACGTCAAAATATTTCCGTCAAAACTATATACAAAATTAGAAACGAAACCAGATTTTGCCATAATCACTTACATAAATTTTGTACGAAAAAAAAAATTCAATCAAAATTACTGATAGAATCTAAATTACGTCGAAACTTTTAACGAAAATATTTCCACCGAAAATTTTGACGAAACACATTTCCATCAAAAAGTTTCGACGTAAAACAATTACGTCAAAGTTTTTTACGGAAAATATTTCCATCAAAATTTGTGACTAAAAATAATTCTGTATAAAATTTTGACGAAATTTTTTTTCTGTCAAAATTCTTTACAGAATCTAAATTTTTCCAAAATATTTCTCAAAAAAACATATTCATCAAAATTTTTGACGAAAAATATTTGCATCAAAATTTTCAACAAAACACATTTCTATCGAAAATTGTTGACGAAACAATATTTCATCAAAATTCTTAATAGAATTTAAATTCCGCACAAAGGTTTCGATGGAAACATTTTCGTTAAACTCTTTGGCAAAAAAATTTCTGTAGAAATTTTTAACGAAAGACGTTTCCATCGAAAATTTTCGACAAAAAATATTTTCGTCAAGTTTTTTGATAAAAAACATTTCAATCAAAATTTTCAACGGAATGCATTTCTGTTAAAAAATTTCGACAGAAAATATTTCCGTAAAAGATTTTCACGAAAAAATATTCTGTCAAAATTCTTTACAGAATTAAAACTTCGTCGAAAGTTTCGAATGAAACATTTCCCTCAAAATTTCTAACAAAATAATTTCTGTTGAAATTTTCGTGAGAATATATTTCCATCGAAATTTTAAAATTTTTTACAGAATTCTTTTTCTTTTAAAACTTTTGATGGAGGAAATCATTTTCGTCAAAACTTTTGATGGAAACTGGATTTCGTCGAAAATTTCGATAGAAAATTTATTTTTGTAAAAATTTTCATCGGTTGAAAAATTTCGTCGCTTTTCGACGAAAAGTATTTCGACGAAAAAAATAATATTGTAATGAAGTCTTCATCGTTTGCAACGTAGAAATTTCATAAAAAATATGATCTTTTTTGGTGTTGTGAAAAGTATATAAGTAATTTTTTTTAGAAATTTTAAATTTAATTTAATTTGTAAAGTATAATAATTATATTAATTTAAAAAAAAAGGATAAAATGGTAAAATTATCGGATTGACCCTCCATTATCCTTCCATTCCATTGTTTTGACTCTCAAACAAGGGAAGGGGATACCCTCGAATTTCCTCTCATTCCTTCTCCTCCCTCCTCCTTGGATCCCCTTCCTTCCCTTCCCCTCCAAACTCCCAAACAAAGCCTAAGTGCGTGAGAAATGCACAAAGAAAGTGGAAATGAAAAAAAGAAAAGAAAAGAAAATAACTTCATTTCTATTCATGTTTACGTGCTCACGGCGTTTTGTTTCTTGTTTAGAAGATATTGTTATCATTTAACATACAGGATTTCTTTTTGTTGTAAAGAAAATGACAAATGAGACATTTCCAAACATTTTGAAAAAAAAATTGTTTTTTTTTTTTTTTTTTTTTTGGATAAAATAAGGAAAACAAAGACAACTACAGCAACCTAACTACTTAACAACTTGGAGTACAGAGACCCCCTTCTATCGTTATCTAACAGAAGCCTACAACCACTGGGAGGGACATATCGAAAAGTTGGAGGTTCCGGTCATCAGCAACCAGGTGGGAGTCTAACAGTCTCGTTCCTGCTACAGAGTTTCTGGATCTTAATTAATAACAAGACTCGTGAAGGCTTGATGATCTTCACAACCTTTCTTAATCACTTCACAACCTTTCTTAATGACATTTTGAAAATTATTGTTTCAAAGTCGTCTTCAGAGAGTACTAGTGGTGCATGGTCCCAAACATGAAATTAGAATTCAGCATAGATAAATAAGATAAGCTTTACTGGCCCATCAATATATTAACAACAATCTAGAAATTGAAAATGGGTACAAGACTCTTGACTCACTGATCACCGCAAAATCCGTGTTCAATGGACAATGCTTATTTTTTGTCATAATCACGGAGTCATTGGAATTAATTATGGCAATTAAAACAAAGAAGAAAGAGGAGATGGTGATGCTGGACGCAATGAAAGGGACACGGGCGTTCATTTTTGTCCAAATGCACAAGTTCCTGTTTATATATTGCCAACTTGTTACTGGCAACACCGCAATGCAAGTATTCATAAAAGAATATCCTGACAATATAAGCTTTTTGAAGGGTATTATTGTTTACCGGAATAATTGTCAAGAGTTTTAAAATAATATGGTTTCAACTTTCAACTTTGAAGGTATGATAATTTGTTTGGGTGAAAATTTGTCTATGCTTAATTTTTTAATTTTTTTTTTTAACTCTAATTGTGAACTTAAGAGGAGAATATTTACTTTATGGATTATCGATCAATTGTTTAGTAATTTTAAAGGATCAAGTATCAGATTTGACAATTATATATGTAAATTTGATCAATAAAATATAAATGTTGAAAATAAAATATTAGAATGTAAAATGTTAAATAAATGAAGTAATTTTACAAAATTAAATTTAAAATACAAAGTGCAATCATATTAGAAAATGCAATTTCTTTGGGCTTCGTCATTTAGGCTCACTTGTTGGCAGACGTTGGTATTGAGCCTGAAGATTTGAGCATGGAGTATTACATCTGGACTTGCATGATTTGGGTTGGACTTGTTTTGCCATTTGACCAAAATATTTGACAATTGATAAAACTAAACAATTTTTTTTTTTTTTTTTGTGCCTTTTTCTTCCTCTTCCCTTCTTATAAATCTTAAGCCATTGAGATTATGGTCCTTTCACTTTATATGTTTCTTAATTTGTTCATTTTTATTTAATATGAGATTTCTTCATACAAATCCACAATACTCATGGTTGAGTTCTCAATAATTTTATAAGATAAATGAATCAATTACGCAAAATAATTCTCTCCAATATAGACTATTAATTAAGTCATATAGTCAAAGCATGCATTTTCTTTATTGATACTTTGTATATTATGAATTTTCTCTTTTATTTTCAACTTTTTATGTTAATATCAGATTTTGAATTGTGAGCTCCACTCAAAGTGTAACTTCTGGCCGCTTCAAGAATCCCCACATACTAAGACGAGGTTTTTCAGTGTGCTTTTTCCTTACTTGCACACTTTCTGAAAAATACTGCAAGTTAAACACGCTCAACTATGAAGTACTTCCATCATGGGCTACCGAAAAGTAAATGCATCTTGTTAGTATAGGTAGTACCAATTAATTCTTATAAGTTATCCCAAACTGTGCAGTCTCATACCTGAACAGTCTTTGGAATCTCTCTTTTTCGGGTGTCGATTCGATTCATTCATGCATGTAACCCCCGTTAGAAGTCTGTCAGGACCCGCTCTTTATCTGTGCCTTTTTACACCAGCTATCACTCTCCGCCCTCGTAGTGATCGGGATGTTACACAAACCCTCTAATCTCAACAACCAGTAATTCCAAAGTAGCTATTATTTTTTCTTTTCTCTTTAATATTTATTGGTCAGTGGAAAAGCATTTTAGAAACATTGAACTTGCATATTGAAGCAAATATGTTTGATCTAGGAATAGATTACCAGACATATAGTATCTTTCAGTATAAACTTGAATGAAACATGGCTCTTTAAACGTAGATCATGAAACCAAACGTTTAAGTAGTATTTGGTGTTATGCTTCTAGGCATCAGCAGAAAAAACAAAGCATTTTCAAGGATAATTCAACCACTTAATTATGAACTTTCACAAAAAAAAAAAAAAAGTATTTTCACAAAATTAATACTTCACACGACATAAATCATAGTTAATGATAACTAAAAATGGCAAATATATTTCAATGGATCAATGCAGAAACTCGATTCTCGGTCACAAAGAATAGAAAATCCACACGGGACAAAGCTATTCATTGAAGTTTATTGAAGTGATAGATGGAATAAGATAAATAAGAGTCAATCCACTATGAAAGGAAAGAACTCATGAACAAATGGGGAACGAGAAGTAGTTCAGAAAAAAGAGGGAGACTGTCAACAGGGAGATAATTCTCACTATAAAACCTAGCAAACAGTCCCGAACGTTCCTTCATATGAGTCATCAACTGTTCCCAGACCTTCTGCAACAGATCCATCAATTGCTCTGGATTTTGCATTCAATATATTAACTGTTTAATACACATATGAGATACACTTGCTTTTCAACACATATGTTGAATGATCCGTTTTACAGTATAACTTAAACTATTTATCCAAAATGCAACGAGATTTCAAGAGGTGGAGGATCCAGACACTGATCTAGTAGGAGAAGATAACATAGGTTTTGGTGGAATTTCGAGGGAATTCATGCTGCCTTCCAACATATCTATCACTCTACTCATTGTAGGTCTATCATCTGGAAACGTTTGAGTGCACCATAAACCCACTACGGTCAATCTCTTTGCTATCTCATTTTCTTCTGTTTTCATCACCTCATCTGGCCTCAAATCACTGCTTTGCTCAAGCCTGTTGTATACCCAGTGTGGGAAGTATAACTCACTAGTGTGACTGGCGTCAGCATTAACGTTCCTTCTCCCTCCCACCATTTCTAGCAGCATCATTCCGTAGCTATAAACATCAGATTTATGAGATACTCCTCCAAAATGTCTATTCCACATTTCTGGAGCTACATACCCAATTGTCCCTCTAGCATCTGACATTGAAATCATGCTCTCTTTCCTAGGACAGAGCTTTGCTAGCCCAAAATCTGATATCTTGGGGCAGAAATTCTCATCCAAAAGGATATTATGTGGTTTTATGTCAAAATGCAAAATTCTAGTATTGCATCCCCTATGCAAGTACTCCAGCCCTCGAGCAATCCCCATGGCAATTTGATACAAATCCTCCCAGTTCAAAGAAGCAACGGCTTCATGTCCATTTCTGTAAATAAACTTTTCAAGGGAACCATTGGACATAAATTCATAGATGAGAGCTTTCTTGCGGCCTTCAAAACAAAATCCAAGAAGGGTGACAACATTGACATGCGAAGTGCTACTGATACTGGCAACCTCGTTGATGAAGTCTTCATTGTTTCCTTTCGATGACCTCAATATCTTTACAGCCACAGGGCAACCATTAAATAGTTGTCCTTTGTATACAGAACCAAAACCACCTTGCCCAAGTTTATTTTTGAAGGAGTTGGTCATTTTCTTGACATCTGAGAATTTGTATCTTTTTAGAGTTAAGGCTCCATGATTTTTTAAGAATGCTTCAATATCTTTGTTATCTTTTGTGGTCAACCAAAATTTTCCACGCCAAGACGAGGACTTGCATCCTAAACAAAAAATAGTAATACATATCAACAATCCTGCTATCACTCCACCAATAATACCTGTTAGCAGACAGTCAATGAATTAGTGGTAAGAAACATTTGATATAGTTTTATTTTTCATAAATTAAAATGTGCAGGAGAAACAAAACCTAAATAATTAAGAGTTGTAGTTCTAGGATATTTCCTATAGAAGTTAGGGAAAAAAGTTTGAGATGTTATTTTAGATAACTTTTATCTAATGTTCATCGAAACGACGTCGTTTTGGAGTTGAAAAATTAAAAAATTAGAGTGATAAAGACTATTATAACCTTGAAATAAATTAAAATTACAAAAATACCATGATTTCCGTCACAAAACGACGTCGTTTTAATGAACATTAGATAAAATTATCTAAAGTAACATCAGAAAAAACAAACCCTAGAAGGTATTATGTCTGACAATTTAATGACTACAACTCATATATACCTCGTAGCCTTCCCCCTATGCTTAATTACCACGCTTGGAAAAGTTGAAGTGAATAGAGAAAAATGATTAAAATAAAACTACTAAAGTTTTAAATAAGAATTGTGCTCTCAATGTTTATTTTTATTTTTATTTTTTTTATAAATCATCTAGTATTTAGTTGCCAATGAAGGCTGAATAATCTGGATTCAAGCCGGATATGACAAGTTTTAAAATAGCTTTATAACTCAAAATCACTAATTAATCTGAATAATATCTCACTTGTTGATTCATATGCTTGTGGTTCCTGTGTTTGAATTCTGTGTTTGGGACGTTGAAGGGTATATCTTTAGGGTTCGCTTGTTACGTAGTTATGCAGATAAATTATCTGCAGTAAGCTCAATATGACGTCGTTTTGGACAAAAATCATGGTGTTTTTGTAATTTTAATTTATTTAAGGGTTATAATAGTTTTTATATTTATAATTTTTTAAGTTTTCAATACCAAAACGAAATCGTTTTATCTACATTAACTGCACAAACATTTTTCCCATACTTTTATTTCAGATTACTTGATATTTCATATTTCAAAATTATTTTCAATAGAAGTCCGAAAAAGTGTCGTCGAAGGTATAAAAGAAAAAGGCATACCAAAAAACAAAGGTATAAAAAAAAAAAAAATTAAAGCTTTATTAACCAAAGAAGAGATATGTCTGCGCTTTCCGATCTAATGAAGGATAATTATTCTTCATTTAGTGCAGATTGATTAAAGATTTATCATAAATATTACAAGAAAGAGTGAAGGGGAAAAATATAATTTATTACCTGTAAGTATTTTCCGTAGCAAGTGCGACCGAGTACCTGAAACAGTAGTAGTGATTGCAAAAATGAGTCTTGTTAATTACAGCAGTGGTGACTTAGTCTTATTGGAAGGTTTTAAGTTTCAAAGGAGAATATTATACTTTGATATTGGACACATCAAATAATATATATTTTCAAAATATTCTAGCAAAATTGTATTGTATAATGAAAATCTAATATTTGAAGGTGCTGTATGAGAAAAATGGCAGATAAGTAATTAAGAAGAAGAAAGAGGGTAAAGAAGGCATACTATTAGAACCTCCACCATAGCAAACAATAGCATCAGATGATCCATCTTTGCAAAAACAGGTAAATTCATGAGAAGTTGAATTGTGTCCACAAACTCCTTTACTATCCGAACATCGTCTGCATTCTTTACCGTGTGGATTATTATAGTTCACCTCAAACCCACCATCCAAAGCACCTTTCATATCATCCAGAGGAACCTGAATCGGCACTTGGATATGTCGCTCGCAATTCTGAAGCTCTGGATGTTCTTTCAACACGTCATCTTTCCCACCCACACCATAGGTACCATTCTCATTTCCACACGTGAATTCGTATCTATCTGCAGCAGAGAATTCTAAAGAGGAACAGTTGTAGAAAATTGTGATGTTGTGCACAGTTGGTGGATACACGAAGAAGGCTGGGTCCAGACCCAAGAAAGTGTCGTAAAATGTCGGAGAACAAACATCATCGACCGTTTGCTTCATTGTAATGGTGTAAGCTGTTGCGTCGATACGCAAAACTTGGAAATTTGGTGAGCCAATTAGAACGGTGGTATTATCGTTCTGACACTCAAGTTTGAAATCTAATTGGTGGCCACCGCCACAATATTGGGGTCTGTTGTGTCCCCAGAAAGGGTAGAAGATGTTGGACACATCTCCACAGTTGTATGGCTGCCTGCTACAGCTTGTGTATTTGGTCTCTTCTTCTTGAGAATGGGACTGTGGCAAATTGGTTAAGATGAACAAAAGCATGGTGGCTATGGTTGCAATGACTGAGCGTATATGAATATTATCATCCATTCTTATCAACTACGCCCTTACAGTAAGTTACTTAACGCCACACATACACATAGATTTTAAAGTGTTTTCTATTTCTCGAGGAAACTAAAATTCAACAGTCACAGATGAAATCACCCTGCAAAGCACGACACTTCAAAATCTCTAGTCTCAAGTTTCGTGATATTTATTGACATTTTGACATTGACACTTTAATACTTGTTGCAAAGACTCAAAAAATATTCAAAAAATTACGTTGCTTTACATCTTGAGTTCCAATTATTATATTTGTTGAATTACGATTATTATTTTTTTGAATTTAATATAAACAATTGAGATATCTTGTGTTTCTTTACAAAATTAATGCGTATTATAAATTTAGCTTAATTTTTTTTTGTTAAATTAAATATTTAATATAATATATACTATAAAAATTAAAAATACTTTATAATATCAAAATATGTCCTAACATGTCGAAATTTAATTTTTTTTTAAATTAATATGTCAAAGTGTCATGTCATATTATATCTCATATCTCGTATCAATGTCAGTACAACATATATCACACGTAGAGTTTCCAATTTCACTGGATGACATCCATTGACCAAAAGAAACAGAATTAAAATTTTTAAAAAGATGAAAATACTTTCCTAACTTTACTTTTTATTGTTGAAATAATTAAAATAACAACTTTTAAGAAAATATGAGTTTATGAAACTATAGTCTGTTTTATTGTGTTCTTCTTTTTAAATTATTTTATAGAATAATTAAAAAAAATTTGTTTTTTATATTTTTATTTTAAAAGTTAAAAGTCAAAATATAAAATAAAAATAATTCAGAGATATTCTCTAAATTAAATTTGAAAACAAAATATATATATAATTTTTAAATATTTTTTTATAAAACAGACATTATAAAAAATTTGTTTTGAAAATAAAAAAATATTTTTAAAAACAGTATTTTAACAGGCCCTAATTTTTTCTTTTTTTCCTCTTTACTTCTCATATACCCTCATATGAATAGTATATATTTTTATATGTTTAGGAAATAAAATTAATTTTTAAGACATGACAAACAATGAACCTTGCAAGTTATATTGATAACACAAATTTTATTTTTTGTCTTTTTTTTTCTTCCGGTAAACTTATTTTTTGTCTTCTTTAAAAGGAGTGCTTCGTACATTTTCTACAGCGTTCAGTACCGTTAAATGCACTACCTTTGCTTTCAAGATTTTTTATTTCTTCCGTTCTCAAGATCATTTGACATACGACTTTTAAAATCGAAATTAGGACACGTTGCATTTTCTGAATTTTCACTTTCTTGTTCCTGCATTTAGAGGTGGCAAAGTGGACGGTCCATCCCCCATCAACCAGTCAAAAAATGAATCAGCTCACCCCATCTTGCTTTTGAAAGTGAGCTGGAAAACTCGGCCTGCCCCACCCCGTTTGACGGGTTAGCCCGCCAGGCCGAGCCTATTTTATACTGATCTGCTCGGCCCGCCTATGTCCGCCAAAAAATAAGTCTGTCCCACTTTTGAGATGGTTGAAAAACTCAGTCCACCCTGCCCGTTTGGCGAATGGAGCGAGTTGGCCCGCCGAGCCGAATCCGTTTCGCCGGCTCTACCTGCACTAGCACTGAATAATATAATAATTTGAACCTAAATTGAACAAAAAAATTAAATTTGAAGCATGGAGGTTTTCTCCGGAAGACAAATGCTCTGCTATGATAAATAATATAATAATTCAAAAACAAGTTCTCAACAGAGTAGTAGTAGTAGACTAGTAGTGCATTAAACTACCAAAAAAAAAAAAGACTAGTAGTGCATGGTGCCAAACATAAAATTAGAAAATCAGCACAGCCAAGATAAGCTTTACTGGCCCATCATTTACAACCCTAGAAAATAGAAATTGAAAATGGGTGCAAGACTTTTGCGTAAAACCGTGTTCAATGGACAATGCTTATTTTTTTGTCACAATCACGGATAAGGTGTTAAAAATATCCAAAAGAACTAAATCAATCCATAACTGACAGATTTCCGTCTCGAGCCGATTCAATTAACATACATATAATACTAAACAGAAACAGGGGAAGACTTAACTTACGAAAATACGAGCTAACTTTTTCTTTTTCTTTAATCATTTTTCACATAATATATCACATTGCATACTTCTTCTAGTTTAATTCTTATTTGACGGTGACGAAAATCGGCCATAGAGACGTCTGTAAATCAGACTAACGGGGATTTGCAAATCCCACTCTCAAGGTGTCCTGATAAACAGTTTATACAATATATGATTTCAGAGATACCAGATATCCATATAGAACCATATACCCATCCATGGGCGCATGCATAACTTGGCTCTGTGCCACTATGACTAACAATATGCATATCCAACAGGTAGTCATATAACTGAATAATACCTCATAATATAAACATGCATGAATATACAATTGTACTTGCATCAAAACGAAAAACATGTACAAAACATATACAGGCCATATACAAAATAAAGGATCAGACATCATGATCCACAAAAAAATGGAATACAAAACAACATAAATATACTCCAAAATAGCAGTAGCTACAGCTACTCAAAATTCGGCCTGTCGTAGCACCTCTAATCATGGGTTGTGTCCCTGTCTCATGAGGGCTCACCGGGAATCTGAGAACCTGAAATGGTGTCCCCAAAAAAAGGTGAGATAACAAATCTCAATGAGCTCTAGGTTTATGGAGAAATCTCCATACCCCTGGGCCCACTCCTGCATGAAAGTGAGATACAGAGTATACAAAGCATCATATAACAAATATAAGAACTGAACAAAGCATATATACATATCTTATCAGAGGCGTACGCAGTCATTCCAAAGGGATGACCCGAAGCGAAAATCAACGCACATGTTCCTAAGGGAGGACCCCAAGTGGAACCAGAACATATCAGAGGTGTACACAGTCAGTCTCGAGGGAGGACCCCAAGCAGACATCAGTGCACAAACAATCAATGGCCAGAGATCATTACAGAAATCACATCAGAAAAAAACATATCATATTATCAACTAACTCTATATGAATGCATCTATACAAAGCATCAAATACAATCATACAATCCAATCATAGTTCACTAACCATGGTGGAGCACTCAAGCAAGAAAAGACTCCTTAGACATAGAGCTTACCTTTTGAAGCTTTACCAATTTATTCACTCGTAACGCAAGTTACCTATTTAGCTCGAAAGGAATCCAAAGACTCTCAGTCCTTAGATACACCTAGAGAAAGAATCCAACACAAAACTTGTAAGTGATTAAGAAATAGGAAAAAATAGGAAATGATTCCATAATTGACCCTAATTATTATTATGAGGCTTTAATAATTATAGTAAGTGATTAAGAATGCTGAAAGTCTCTTTTTGGAAGAAAAGTGCAGATACCGGATCTGCTAGTCGGTATAAATGCGTACCGAAAAAGTATCCTGGAAAATTATAATAAGTGCATGATAGTTACTAGAATAATATGTAGGACTTGTAAAACGAGTTTCAAGTCAAAATAATGAGAACTGGTGCCAGAAACCGGTACTGGCTATGAAAAGTGCGTACCGAAAAGGTGCTCCGAAAATTATAAGAAAAATATGATAATTCTTGTAAAATTGAGTAGATTAAGAATCCAAAGTTTGGGATTAAAATACTAAGCGTAAAAATTAAAGCTAATGCTGTGTGTTTAATGAGGTTTGTCCATTACAAAAGCTTGAAGGTACTGCTGCAGGGTCCTATTCACCACTTCAGTTTTCCCGTCACTTTGCGGATGATAGGCAGTAGAGAAACGCAGCTTGGTGCTACTCAACTTAAATAACTCTTGCCAGAAATGACTCAAGAACACGGGGTCGCGATCAGAAATAATGCTTTTAGGCATCCCGTGCAATTGGCAGTACATGTTGGCGAATAACTCAGCTACTTTAGCAGCTGTATAATGAGTTGGAAGTAACCCAAAGTGAGCTGGCTTAGAGAGTCTATCAACAATAACCAAGATCACCGTATAGCCACTAGAGGGTGGTAACCCAACTACAAAATCCATCGAAATGTCTTCCCAAATCTGAGTTGGGATGGGAATCGGTTGGAGTAAACCCAAAGGCAACATATTAGGAGTTTTGATTTGTTGACAAACTAAACATTTCTTTACAAACTCTGTCACCTCCTTCTTCATGTCTACCCACAGGAAGTTCTCACTCAGACGTCCCAATATTTTTGCTATCCCAAAATGACCACCCACTGGGGATGCGTGAAATTCTTCTATGAGCAGCTTCTTGAATGGAGATAGAGCACCTAAGAACAGACGCCCTTTACACATCACCACCCCCTGAACCAATGCAAACTCAGGGTGATGCTCAGGTGTAGCCTGCAGTTCCAGTACCAGCTGCTGCATATCAGGCTCCTGGGCATATGACTCCTTGATCTTGGCCACAATTTCACAATGCGGAACCGTAATGGCTGCCATCTGTGCAGGATTTTCATGGCGCCTAGAGAGGGCATCGGCTACTCGATTCTCATTACCGAGTTTGTATACAATGGAATAATCGTAACCCAGCAGTTTGGCCAAGTAGTAGTGTTGCTCGGGCGTCTGGATGACTTGCGTCATTAACTCACGCAAGCTCTTTTGGTCGGTGTATATGATGAAGCGACGCCCAAGAAGGTAAGGCCTCCATTTTTTAACTGCAGCTGTGATCGCATGCAACTCGCGAACATAGGTGCTGGCCGCTAACAACTTAGTGCAAAATTTCTTACTAAAGAAACTGATTGGGTGACCATTCTGGAGAAGAACGGCTCCCATACCCAAGCCTGACGCGTCTGTCTCAATCACAAAGTCAGTCTCAAAATTTGGTAAGGCTAAGACAGGGGATTCGGTCATGGCTTGCTTCAGTGCTCCAAAAGCCACTTGAGCCCTGGGTTCCCACACAAACGCATCCTTCTTCAGCATGTCGGTTAGCGGGGCTGCTATTGAAGCATAATTTTTAACGAATTTCCTGTAAAACCCGGTTAGGCCTAAGAACCCGCGTAGTTGCTTCAAGTTTTTGGGCAGAGGCCAAGACACCATCGCTTTGATCTTTTCTGGATCAGGTCCCACGCCACTACGAGAGATGATATGCCCCAGATACTCAAGCGATTCCTGCGCAAAGAAACACTTGGATTTTTTTAGAAAAAATTTGTTCCGCTTCAACTCAGCCAGAACCTGCTCCAGACGAGACACATGATCTGTCAATGTACGACTATAAACTAAAATATCATCAAAAAACACAATAAAAATTTACGCAAATAAGGTTTCAACAGAGAGTTCATGGCGGATTGGAAGGTCGCCGGCGCGTTACACAAGCCAAATGGCATCACGAGAAACTCGTAATTCCCTTCGTGAGTGCGGAATGCCATTTTTTTGTGTCAGCTGGGGCCATTCGAATCTGGTGATACCCCGCTCTTAGATCCAGCTTAGAAAACCACTGTGCTCCATGGAGTTCATCCAAGAGTTCGTCTATGGCTGGGATCGGGAATCTGTCTTTGTGGGTGATGGCGTTCAAAGCTCGATAGTCCACGCAAAATCGCCACGACCCATCTTTCTTTCGTACAAGCAAAGCGGGAGAGGAAAATGGGCTGATGCTTTCCTGTATTATTCCCGAGTCCAACATCTCTGCAATTAGTTTCTCGATCTCCCTTTTCTGAAAGTGCGGATAACGATACGGTCGAACGTTTACTGGTTCTGCGCTGGCCTCTAAGTTGATATGGTGATCGACGGAGCGTGGAGGAGGCAGCTCCGTTGGTGTTGCAAAGATGGTATCGTACTTCAAGAGCAATTGTTCAATCGCAGGTGGCAACCCTAACTCTGCAGAGAACGTCGTCACTGGGATAACTTGGAGATGGAACATTTCAGCAATGGCTTGGGTTGACGCCAGCCTTTTTAGTTGGGCCGTAGACAAACTTTGAATGTTAGTGGTTTGGGCCCCTGTGAGTAGAACCACTTGCCCATTTTTTATGAATTTCATAGTTAACGCATCATAGTCCGTCAATATTGGACCCAAAGTCTTAAGCCACTACACTCCTAAAACAAGGTCTGCCCCAGTAATTGGCAACACAAAAAATCCACAGGAAACGTATGCTTGCTCAACACTAAGGAAACTTGCTTGCATACGGATGAACAAGTCATCTCTTCTCCATTCCCAATTATCACTGAAAAGGGCTGGGCTACTTGTACATCGAGGCCCAAAAGTTTGGCAATTCTCTCCTGCATAAAATTATGCGTACTGCCACTGTCAATTAACACAACCAATTCAACTTTACCAATTCGCCCTTGGACACGCAATGTTTGTGGAATACTGTGACCCACTAAGGCGTTAAAGCTGATTTGAACATTATTGGGCTCGAAATCCTCCTCTGTCGGCCCAGCATCCTTAGGGTAGTCTGTGGATTCATCTGCTGGATCAATCAACTCATTTACATCATGCTCTGGTGGAACTATCAGCATCATGAATTGTCTCTTACACTTGTGGCCAAAATGATACTTCTCATCACAGTAAAAACAAAGCCCTTTTTCCTTTCGGACTTGTGCCTCTTCGGGCGATAGCCTTTTGATCTGGGTTTTGTTAATGGCTGCTACCGCTGTCTTTGCTACAGGGGCCACAGAGTTTTTTGTCAGCACTGTGTTATAGCTGGGTGAGGGAACTGTGACAGATTTCCCTTTCTGCGTATGGGAAACGTCATTCAGCTTGTCCTCTTGGAGTCGCGCGAGACCAATCGCCTGAACCAGAGACACTGGTTGCAGAGCCATCACCTCACGACGGATTTCTGGTTTCAACCCAGAGATGAAACAACTCAAGAATGCGTTGGCTGGAAGACCAACGATCCGATTTGCCAACGCTTCGAATTGGGTCTGATAGTCACGTACCGTTGTTGTCTGAATCAATTTGAAAAGAGCCCCTCTGGGATCTTCATACTGTGACGGTGCAAAACACAACTCAACTGAGTGCAAGAAATACGCCCATGAGGGAAGTTTCCCATTTGCGTGCACCCATTGAAACCACCCCAACGCCTCCCCTTCCATGTAGAAGGAAGCTATGCGCAGGCGTTGATCATCGGGAGTTTGGTGGTAGTCAAAGAACTGCGAAATTTTGAATATCCATCCTAAAGGGTCAGATCCATTGAACCGGGGAACATCCAGCTTCATCCGTGTGTTCGGACCGATGAAGGGTGGAGGAGTAGGGAAACTCCTTTCACTGATTGGTTTCTTTTGCTCCATGGTCGTAACCTTACGCATCAGATTCTGCATATCTGCCTGCATTTGGCGCTGTGTTTCCATCATCATGTTCATGGCATTTTCGAACGTTTCTTGTGATATGGATTGAGAACCGGTCATGGTGGCTCTCAATGAAAGCACCACTTGATAAGGGTAAATTAACAAAGCTCTCTTCGAGGGAGAGTACCTCCACAAAATAACAGAAACTATAAATTCTTCATTTATTAATCAGTAGACAGTCATCCCCTTAAATAGAACAAAGGGAATATTTGGAGGAATACAAATAACGGAATACAAATGACGAAAAGCATGCGTAAATGACTAACAATATTCCCACCATTTACGGAACCACTCTAACAAACACAACCATCTCACATGATGAAATCTCTCATCCATTTGGGCTTAGCACGATTTCTTTTTGCCCACCTCCCATTCTGTTTAACAACTTGCTCATCAGTGTGAGATATACTTTCCTCTGCATCCTGATGCATTTGCTCTTGTTCAATGTGTGCATCTTCATTGGGCTGGCCCATATCAATGAACCTTTCAAGTTATATTGATAACACAAATTTTATTTTTTGTCTTTTTTTTTCGGTAAACTTATTTTTTGTCTTCTTTAAAAGGAGTGCTTTGTACATTTTCTATAGCGTTCAGTACCGTTAAATGCACTTTCAAGATTTTTTTATTTCTTCCGTTCTCAAGATCATTCGACATACGACTTTTAAAATCGAAATTAGGACATGTTGCATTTTTTGAATTTTCACTTTCTTGTTCCTGGCCTGATCTAGCACTAAATAATATGATAATTTGAACCTAAATTGAACCAAAAAAATAAATTTGAAGTATAGAGGTTTCTCCCGAATACAAATGCTCTGCTACGATAAATAATATAATAATTTAAAAACAAGTTGTCAAGTGTCAACAGAGAGTAGTAGTATTGCATGGTGCCAAACATGAAATTAGAAATCAGCACAGACAAGATAAGCTTTACTGGACCATCATTAACAACCCTAGAAAATAGAAATTGAAGATGGGTGCAGGACTTTTGAGCAAAATCTGTGTTCAATGGACAATGCTTATTTTTTGTCACAATCACGGGGTCATTGGAATTAAAGTAAAGTCTTTTTTTTTTCAAAAAAAAAAAAAAGTAAAGTCTTTTGTTTATCAAAAAAAAAAAAAAAAAAGATAAAGTCTTTTTTTTTCTCTTATAAAATATATAATCCTCACTTTAGTCTTTTACGAAAAAAATGAGTCTCCTAGTCTCTATAAGATTCAAAGTGTTTAATTTTTTTAAGGGACTAATGTGGATTTTTTGAATTTGTGAAGGACCACGATTTTAACTAAATAAGTCAATTTTGAATTTTTTAAAGACCTCGAGACTATTTTTTTTTGGTAAAGAATTAAGTGGAGACCATATTTTTTGTTAGGATAAAAAAAAAAGCTACTTTCGGAATTAATTATGGCAATTAAAACAAAGATGAAAGAGGAGACGACGATGATGGCGTAAGGAAGGGACATGGGCGTACATTTTTATTTTTTATTTTTTGGATTTCAAAAAAAAAAGGATATGCTGACATTGACACTATAAGCGTTTTGAAGGGTATTATTGTTGACTTGAATAATTGTCAAGACTTTTAAAATAATATGGTTTCAACTTTGAAGGTGTGTTACTTTGTTTGGGTGAAATTTTGTCTATGCTTTAAGAAAACTCTCAGGGAGCGTTTGGTTCAGGAATTTTTTTTGGAATAGTAGGAAAATGAGATAGATAGAGAAATGATTGGAAAGATAGATAAAGTGAGATAGGTAGAAAAATGTAAAAAAAAGTTGTTTGGTGGGGAAAAACTTTACTAGAAAAATTAGGTAACTTTATGAAATCAACAGTGCATTAAAAGCCAGATAACCGATTTTCCGAAAAATCCCACCTTTAAATTGGGTTTCTAAACAGTGCGGATATCTATGTTTCTCATAAATCCAGACAAATTGGATAGATGGATTTTTGGTGAAAAATGTTGAAACAAACATGGTATTTCTAAAAGTCATACTTGAGAAAGATAGATATCCGCTGAAAAGCTCCCAACCAAACACCACCTTAGGAGCCATTTGTTTCAAGTTTTTTAAAGGGATCCCCAGGCATCACACCATGGCATTTTAGCCTGACCACGTTTGGATGAAGTTTTTTTAAAAATTTCGATAGCCAAATGATTTGCCTATGCATTCACTTCTCTGTGTAAAAAAGAACAAGAAACCACGGGCTACAATGTCATTCATGGTGTGGTATTTGAGATTTAACCGGCTAAAGGGGATAAAATAAAAGAAGCACCTGACTGAAATACCCTCGTAAAAGTAGCGCGAAAGTTCCACTCCTCTTCCAACAAGTCCCTTGGCAGTCACTTCCTTGGGGAAACTGCATACAGGATGACATTCTTTAGCAAAGGCAGTCAGTTGTTACAAATTGTAACCAAAATGAAAACTGCTGCTTAACAAATTATATAATTGCCTTTTCATACAGGATACAACATATGAGATGATTTTGTTCCTAATGTTGCTGCTGTATCTTTTTATCCATCTGTGACTCAAAACCATGGCACAAATTATCAGAAATTAAATGGAAATATGAAATGTAAAGACAGAAAAAGATGGATGCAGGACTTTTTGGATGATGCAGGACGATGCTCACCGAGTTTAAACAGTTATGGTCACCGACGACAGCGATAACGACTGACTTCTTGGATGATGAAAGATGAACGATGGAGGAGAAATGCTCAACATCAAGGGCTACTGGTTATCCCATTCAGAAATTAATAAGGGTTACTTTAGTAATTTTATACCCATATATGAAAAAATATTTCTCAATCAGCTTGAGATAAGTTTATCTCCGGCCACCCCAAAACTACGTCGTTTTATTTATTTATTTATTTTATATTAATTTATTCATCCTTGAATGGTTATGATTCCCTTTTTCTCTCTCTTCCTTTATCACCATTGATCCATCTTTGTACGGTTATGATTTAGTAGCCAGAGATAAAATTATCTCAAGCAGCTTGAGAAACGATAAGCTCATATATATATATATATAAGATTATTGTTTGTTATATCACTGGATGGTCAAGTCATGATTAAATTACGTTATTTATTTTCTTATATTAATTGATTCATCTTTGTATGGTTACGATTCTCTTTTACTCTCTCTCTTCTTTTATTATAATTGATCTACCTTTGTACGATAATAATTTAATGACTAGACAAAAGCTTATATCCAATAACTTGATACTCATATAACTCTATATATATTCTTTGAGGGGAGTACATCTCTCCTTTAACACGAGAGCAAAAAAATGATAAATATATTCCCCATTGTTTTAAGCCATTACGTACCTATAATTAGTCTTGACGAAAGGGTCTGCTTTGGAGTTTGACCCTTGTGCCACTTTTTTGAATATTAATTATTATTATGCCACGATTCAATGAAATTTTTTCAAAATGCACATCACATTCTCGCTACGCTTGTTGTTCTCTGCAGAAAAAAGAATGGGCAGCAAAAGCTATATTTTGCAAAGGTGTTTTATTATGAAAACTAAATAAACTTAAATACAAAAACTGAAATCTCTCGTAAGTTGCCCACTAACTTACTGTTCCCCAATACCAGCAACAAACTAACAGAGCAATACAAAATTAAAATGCAGTTAAACATTCCTAAAAATAAAGCTGACAAATTAAAAAGAAACAACTAATTAACTCCTAGAAAATAGGACAACAGTAACAACCTTGATGCACCAACAATCTCCTCCAGGATCAAGTGTTGCACACTCCTAGCTTTGCCCTCAGAAGTTCAAATCGACCAACATGAAATGACTTGGTGAATATATCTGCAATTTAGTTTTCTGAACTGCAGTACACTAGCTTCACCTCTCCATCCTTTTGCACTTCTCTCAAGAAGTAATACTTGATCTTAAAATGCTTTTTTCTTCAATGAAATACTGGATTCTGTGAAATGGCTAGAGCAGCTCGATTATCCACAAATACTTCTATGCATTCTTCTTGCTCCAAATGCAGATCATCCATCAGTTTCTTCAACCATAATGCTTGATTTACAGCTGCAGTAGCTGCAATGAACTCAGCTTCTCCAGTTGATTGAGCCACTATTTCCTGCTTCTTTGAACACCAAGAAAAACATGCTGACCCAAGTGTAAAACAATAACCTGAAGTACACTTCATATCATCCATTGATCCGGCCCAGTCACTATCAGAATACCCCTGCAACTTAAACTTCTAATTTTTGCAGAACTTAATACCATATGAAATAGTACCTTTCAAATATCTTAACACCCTCTTTGCAGCTACCATGTGCAACTCACTTGGACAATTAAGAAATCTAGATAAGACACTTACGGTAAACATAATGTCTGGCCTAGTTGTAGTGAGATACATAAGGCAGCCAATCAAACTTCTATAAACTCTTTCATCTACAGGTTCTGATTCATCTTTCTTTTGAAGCTTTTCCTTTTGACCCATTGGAGTACTTCCACTCTTGCACTCCTCCATGTTGAATCTCTTCAAGTACTTCTTCTGACAGATAAAAATTTCATTTTCTGTCTGCCTAACCTCCATCCCCAGAAAATAAGACATCTCACCAAGATCAGTCATTTCAAACATTTTCATCATCTCTTTCTTAAATGCAGTAATCTGAGAACTATTATTCCCTGTCACCAACATATCATCCACGTAGAGAGACACCACCACTAAGTCAAATACTAACTTCTTGACATATAAAGTGGATTCACTAAGACTTTTCTCAAAACCCAAACTCAGCAAGTGCTCATCCATCTTGTTGTACCATGCTTTGGGAGCTTGCCTCAAGCCATAAAGAGCCTTTTTTAGCAAATACACTTTATCCTCTTGACCTGGTGTGACAAAACCTTCTGGTTGATCAACATAAATCTCCTATTGCAACACTACATTCAAAAATGCAGATTTCACATCT
Source organism: Gastrolobium bilobum (assembly GCF_033153095.1). Taxonomy (NCBI): domain Eukaryota; kingdom Viridiplantae; phylum Streptophyta; class Magnoliopsida; order Fabales; family Fabaceae; genus Gastrolobium; species Gastrolobium bilobum. The sequence goes on along the minus strand of NW_026895774.1, from coordinate 12,898 downwards.
AACTAACACACTTTCCACCCTTATTGAGCTGCCAAAGCAAGAGTCATTCTAATTGTATCCAACCTTGCAACAGGAGCAAAGGTTTCTGAGAAATCAACTCCCCAAACCTGTGCATATCCTTTCACCACCAACCTCACTTTATGTTTATTCACTGAGCCATCAGGATTGAGTTTAGTCCTGAAAACCCATTTTACTCCAATCACCTTCCTGTCTTCAGGCCTTTCCACTAGCTCCCATGTCTAGTTCATTTCTATCATAGTCACCTCTTCCTTCATAGCATTCATCCACCTCTGATCACTTTTAGCTTCCTCATAACCTAAAGGTTCCAAAACAGCCACACTACACCTCTGATATATATCATTCAGAGATCTGGTACCTCTAACTGGAACATCATCTACTAGCTCATCAAATTCCAGTGAGACCTGCTTGTGCTTGGCTTGTGACTCGTCTGTCCACTCCCATTGCTCATCTTCTAGGAACTGAACATCCCTGCTAGTGATCACCTTTTTTGTTTGTAGTTGATAGATCTTGTAAGCTTTTGACACTAGATTGTAGCCAACAAAGATCTCAGGTTCAGCTTTCTCTCCCAGCTTGTCTCTCTTGACCTGTGGAATGTGAGAAAAACACAAACAACCAAATACCTTCAAATTTCTTAGTAGTGGCTTGAAACCAAACCAAGCTTCGAAAAGGCGTCTTCTTCTCCAATACCCTTGTAGGCAGTCTATTCAACAAAAAAAACTGCTGCATTTGCTGCTTCTTCCCAAAATTCTTTTGGTAGATTCTTCTCATGTAGCAGACACCTGGTCATCTCTATAATGGTTCTATTTTTTCTCTCACTAACTCCATTTTGCTGTGGAGAATAAGGAGCAGTAAGTTGATGCTTAATTCCAGCTTCTTCACAGAAAGAGTTAAACCTATGCGAAGTGTATTCTGTTTCATTATCAGATCTGATGATCTGAATTTTGCAGCCACTTTGGGTCTCAACCCATCTCTTAAACTTCAGAAATACCTCAGCAACCTCTGACTTTTGCTTCATGAAATAAATCCAGCCCATTCTAGTATAATCATCAACGAAAATAAGAAAATACTTGCTGCCATTTAGTGAATGAGTCACATGAGGACCACAAAGATTTGTATGAATCAACTGCAGCTTCTCTGTAGCTTTCCAAGTGGATTCTTTGAAAGGAAGTCTTGTCTTTTTGCCCAAAAAACAAGCCTTGCACCTTGTGATTTGCTCCTCCAGGATTGGTAACCCAGTTGCTCTCAATTTCCAATTCTCACCCTTGAATAAATTTTTTTTTGTAACCGATTATTAACATTAATTATGCGAGCATTTAAAACATAAAAAGGCGTAATAATTAAAAGCTGTGACCGTAACCGTAAACTCTTGCGGAAGACTTATTTAAACTATTTTTATAACTTACATTACTTATTATAAGTTACTAAGGAGTTCCCATAAACTCACTTAGCCAATTTCCAAACTTTACGTTTTTACCAATTCGAACATGTTTCACTCTAAATTTTTCTGCGACCAAACCGATCGCAACCAACCCTTCTTCTCAGATTATATTTTTGTATTACTTAATTCTATTTTTAACAAGCTATCATATGCTCAATTCGGAGCTCATTTGCTCCGGTTATCGCCGTTTGAAGTTGGATAAGCAATTAGCCCAAACAACCCCAAAAACAGCTCCAAACCACTCACATTGCTCGAATTACTGCACTCAATCCACTCAACCATTTGCTATAAAATTTTTATCCTACAAACTAGACATCTCAAACTTCATTTTGATATATCACACGCTTAATTTGACTGAGAAACGAAGCGGGAATTAATTTCCCAAATCCGGTCCAGAATCTGCCTCAGGTGCAGTGGCACATGAGCAGTCCGCGTTTCTCTATTTTTTTCAGGCCGAAGATCAACCCAGATTTTTCTTAAATTTTCACACAAGGTAGAGGACATCTCAACCTTCAAAATGGCATATGGCACGTCCCTAGGGGACCTCTATGGAGGGAGATATGCTCTCCCGAAGTTCGCCTAAAATCTGCCAATTCTACAGAAAATTCGCCAGAGTTTCCTTTGTTTTTCAAATAATCCCAAATTTGTAAAAGATCCTTTAACCTCAATTGTACCTAATAAACACATGATAATACAGCAATAATCCAATGGGTGGCACACACAAGGACCAACAACGCCTTGGGGCACTTACAACCCAATCCAGTTTATAGTTATTAAACATAGAGTCCATATTAATCATTCTTAAGTAGTTGCAATCACTAACACCTTTTTCATGCATATTTCCATCATACATATTATCATAACCTAAAATAGGCCTAAGGCCCTTCCATCATAATTAGACATGCATCAATACTATTACAATATGGCTTTACAAATTACAACTTGAAACTAAAACTTCAAATTACATTCTTCTAAAATTTCAACTTAATTTAAAAGACAACATAACCAAATACATCACTACTAGACTTAGGCAAAATGGCATGAACAAGATGCTAATGAAGCTACTAATAAATACAAATGACATGTTCATGCCCTAAGTCTAGCCTAGGCCACACGGCCAACAAAACGCAAAATAAGAAACGCTCCATCGCTCACTCTGCGGGCCTCTTGCCCGAGGCTCCTGCTCCACTGCTACCTCCTGAAATAAATGCCCCGAGACGGGGTGAGATATACGAATATATCTCAGTAACCAAGAGGTTCTGGAGAAAACTCCACCCAATGGTTCACTTCGATGCATATCAATAGAATACAACAACCACTTTGAAAACGGGATATAGCAAGGGATTTAGAGAATTGGGAATATAAAGAAAACAAAATACGACGATACGGGATGGTAACCCCAATTCCACGTACGCCCTCGGCATATATAAGCCTATGGGTATCATCCAAGGTGTGTTCACAGAAACCACAACCATGATGCCCAAACCAACCAAAACGCCAAAGACATTCCTAGTGTGCTCCTACCCGGATCACACACCATGACACGCAGTCAACTGGAACTCCCTCCTGGAGACCTATCCAGCGGAAGTCCGAAAATGCCCGAAGGCTAATAAAACTGTCTACTGGCCAGAGACTCGGTACTGCAGTACCCATAGCAATAATGCATGCATGCTCATGTGTTCTATACTATTCATACACACTTCCTACCGTTGCCATCAACTGGCAAGGTGGAACAGAAAAGGGGAACAAGCCCCAGTACCAAGAGGTTACCTTAATTCGTGTTTCCACAAGCTCCGCAGCAGCTTATCCCTCAACTCGGTACACAGCGGAATGCCTACACAGAGGACATTCCCAATCACTCTCAGTTCAACCAATACATGTTAATTTATAATTATACATGCATTGAACCAATTACTTACCTCAATCCACTTGGTCCAAGACCAATGGCAACTCACTGAATCAAGATTCGGGATTCAAGTCGATGTACGACAACCTATAAAATCACATACAACCATCAGTACGCGTCAAATAACGTCAAAACGTCAAAAATCACAAAATCTCCCCATCCTCCCTTGATGGTTCGGCCAAATGAGTGTTAATTTGAGATTTATTTTTCTAAATTTTCTTTCCCATTTTATTATGCCTTATTAAGTTGTCAAGAGGCCAATTCAAGTGTCGTTTCGTCATTTTCGCGGCGAATTACATCAGAACGCGAAAATCGCAAAATCCCTCCTTCCTCCTTGAAGGTTCGGCCATCTATGTGTTATTTGGGGATTTATTTTTCTAAATTTTCTTTCTCATTTTAGTACCCATCCTTGGGTTGCCATAAGGCCATTTCAAATGTCGTTTCGCCGTTTTACGTCTTTTAAGCATCGTTTCGCTAAATATTTCACTTTGGGCTCATTTAGGTCTCTAAACACAATTTAATTTTCTCATTGATTCAAACATTTGCCAATCACAACACAACCCATCTAAGCACTATATAACTACACAAATCATCATCCAATTCATTTTTCAACATCAATTCCTCAATTTTTCCTCAAAGAATCGAATTTTACCCTATGGCATTCCAAGGAATTTCCATACAACTTTAATCATTCCACACCTCATACAATCCTATTATATCAACATACAATCATACAACAACTCATCAATCCAATCCTAACACATTTTCAAAACTCAAAGTCATGACAACCTCAAAATTTTCTAAGTTAAAAATTCACATTTTTCATCAATAATTTTTATTGCATTTATGGCTACTACACATCATTCTAAGACACATTCATGTACAAACATTTTCCAATTGAGCTCTCTAAACACATCAATCCAACAAGCCCTCTTTAGGGTTCATAAATTGAACCACAAAATTAAACCATTGGAACACAAGGAAACTCACCCAAAAGCTTGGCACAAGGCTCCTCCTAAACATACTCCACCATTGGAGCATCAATCAACACCATTTTCACAAATCTAAAGGAAAGGGCCGCAGCTTTGGGGAGGGTTTTTCTCAAAATCTAGTGGCTTTCAAGGCTTGGGAGTACCACCAATGGATTTAGAAGGCCATTTCCATCAAATTTCAAGACAAGAATCAATGGATTTGGTGAAGAAATGGCTAAGTTATGGTGAAATGAAATCTTGGAGGTGAAGGGCTATGGTGGCTGCGGGTTTGAACAAGAAGAGGGAGGAAAGTGATGCATGAATAGTGTCAAGCACATGTGGCTTAAGTCACTTAAGTGGGGTGGGTCCCACCGCCACCTCACGCGATTTAAAACTAATCCGAATTTTCCTCCGATTCCACTAAACGTCCGTAAATTCACAACCTATTTAGAAACTCTAATTTTTAACATTAACAATTGTCCTTTAATTATACTTGATCAGATGAATCCAGAGTTTTCCGGTCGTTCGGAGAAAACACTGTTTTAAGCTATTGCGCACGCCGTTGGCACGCTTCCCCAAAATGACTTAATTCCATCAAATTTTATCAAAAATCATATTTCCTAACTCAATAAACCATTTATAACTCATATTTGAAACCTAGAGCTCAAAATTCAACGGGCACGTTTTACGGTGCAATCGTAACGCGGTATTTTTACCCGCGAAAAACACTATTCACTGATTTTTCTGAAACTTGCTTGTCCACTCAATTTTTCGTTCTGAATCCATTTCCAGGGTTATTTTTATCATCGGAGACCTTCTACTCAATTTTTATCTACCTAGGGTTACGTGTTGGCTAATTACCATTTTGCCCTTTCTTTGTATTTTGGCATAATCTTTAGGATTTTCACTAATCCATCACTTGATTGCTCACTTAATATTTTAATTACTTGATTTAAAATTGTGAGGTGTTATACTTTTCATCACTTGTCATGTGGTTTGTGCAACCACTATCAACAAGCCAACTGTCACATGGAGTACTAGAGGAGAAACAAGAGGCAACAAACAGTTGATCCACCTCATGTTGAACTGCAGCATGTGCCTCACCTTGCTGCTGATCTCCCTTTTCTTTGTAGAACCTCTCAATGTGTCCAAGCCTTTGACATTTTCTGCACTTTACATCTGGCCTCTTCCAACACCTAAAGTGTGGATGATTCTGTTTTCCACAGTGCTTACATGAGGAATAATTACCCCAATTTTTATTAGAGTTGACTGCACTATTCTCTTCTGCAACAGCTTCTGAACCACTATTGCCATCTCCATTCTTCCCTTTCTCTCCTACATTATGTTGTTATCTGGCCTTCAAAGCTCCTTCTGTACTTCCTTCAAGCCTCATTAACCTTCTCTGCTTTTGTGCTTGTAGAGCACTTAATAATTCTGCCAACCTGATCTAAGAAAAATCCTTGGTATTTGTTGCGTAAAATCGGCAAGTGCACCGATCGTACCAAGTAATAAAGAGTGAGTAGAGTATCGTCTCCACGAGGATTGAGGCACCTAAGTTGTTATAACTATTCCTCTCTTGTTGGATTAATCAAAATAGGTTGAGAATGATTGTAGTTCATGAAACAAACTAAAATAATTAAAGTAAAAATGTAAATGATTCCAAAAGTGTTTTCAGAATGCAAGAACAAAAGATTAAGGATTGAGAAAATATTTGAGAAAATATTGCGGTAAAGAGAAACAAACACCTTTCCGATCCCCACCTTGCAACTTGGATTACGTTTACATTTACCTATTCAATTGATCGAACAATTCATCATCTTTTATATGAGTAGTTAAGCCCTAATCCCTTAGTGACTTTAACCTTGTTAACTCTATTAGAATCCTAATCCCTTAGAAATCCCTTTTCGAGTTAACCCTTAGAATCAATGAACCTTTAACGTTCGCTGTTCATGTAGCCTATCCCTAGTGCGTACATGAACAGTTATCTTATTTTTTTGTCAAGAATTAGAATTCCAACATCCCTGTTGTAACCCTAACCCTCGCAACCCTACTAGATTGATCAGTTCCAATAGAATTATAGAATGAAGAACAAGAAAAGATAAATGCAATTAAAATAGATAAACATAAATTTCAACCAAGGTACAAGGGGTTCACATCAAGGATTGTGACCCTTACCACAATGATAAAACTAGCCAGACATGTTCATGTCTGACAAAATAACAATAAAAGAAAGTAGCATTTAAAACCTAGAAGAGAAAGGGAAGATGAAGATCTTCCGTCTGGATCGATCGAACCCTTGAATCTCCGAGAACCTCCAAGGACTCTCTGCTTTATTTGTTGTTTTTTTCTCCTTGATTCTCCAAAAGTCCCTTCTTCTTATGTTTCTGATCCTTTTATTAGGTTTTGGGAAAACCTATTTCCCTTTGCACTCCAATTGGGCCTTATTTTAGCTGATTCGCACTTAAAAATATATCGCCCGCGCACGGGGCGCCAAGCCTGCCGCCCCAAACTTGGGAGAAACAGAAGCTGAATCTGTAAACGGCGCCCCGGGCGCCAACTCTGGAGTGCCGTGCGCCAGTCCCGAGCTCCGTGCGCCAACTCCCGCACTCCGGGCGCCAGGTTGGAGCGTCGTGCGCCACCTCCCGCGCTTCGTGCGCGACCGAAACAGAAGCAAATCGTCGATTTGGCGCCCCGTGCGCCAAGTACCGCGCCCTGTGCGCCAGTTTGGCGCTCCGTGCGCCAACCGCCGCGCGTCGTGCGCCAGCGGGAAATTTGGTTTCTCCGTTTTTGCTCCTTTTTGCGGTGTTTCCTGCTATTTAAACATATAACTCGAGTGAGAACATGATTGAGAAGGAATAATCAATATTTCTTGCATTTAATGACTATTTTCACTCCTTTATGATTAATTCCTTGCTTCTTTCAAGTTAGAAAACATCATATGCTAGACGCACATCAAACAATTCCCAGATTTAGATGTTGCTGTCCTCAGCAATAAACAGAATTTAAGCATGGGAAGCAAGGTTCAATCAATCAAGCAGAACATTGCACAGACAATCATAAAGATCACTATACTAAGCATGAATGATTTCCACGTCAAACTTAAGATGATGCTCATCAACTACATTCAAACATCAGAGTCTAACTTGATTACCCCTCACAAGACATGATATTCACTCATCACTCAGTGTTTAGGGTCATTCATCATCACTCATTTCATCACAGCTGTTGTACTACCATAAGCTTGATCTTTTTCTCAAGTTCCTAAAGATGAGGAACATTAACACATGCCTGATTGATCAAAAGGGCTTCTTAAGGTTATAACTTGGCTTGGCTTAAGGTTAGAATCTTTTGAAGAGTAGCTGAATAATTATTGAGATTGAAACACCATTTTCATTAATACTCAATCATCTCTCAATTCAAGTTTCAGTACCACTTTTTATTCGAATTCATGATTCCTTCCTTTTTCTCACTTTTTCCTTCATCATTGCTTGTCAATTTTTGCAATTTATTTTTCTTTCTCTTTATATTCATGTGAGAACTATTCTTTTCTTTTCCTTTTCAACTGCTTCTTAACTTCTAGTAGAGCTTACCTCAATTTCTTCTAACTTTTTGATTATTGACATTTCAATCTCAATAAAGGTAAGTTTTGATGGAAGTGGTCTAAATAGTTTAATAAGGTAATTAAAAAAAAAAATTTGTCTCAGGCTCAACATGGCTAACAATGGATGATTTCTCAGGTAGCTATTTGGCCATAAGCTTAATAGAACAAAATGCCTCTATCACTTCAATCAACACATGCATTGGAGAGAATTAGATCAAGTTCTAGAGTACCACTGCAGTGAGGACTCTCAAAAAAAAAAAAGTAACTGTATAGGCACAAACCTCACAAGCTGTGGTATCAAGCTAGACTCTTCTTAATTTCATTTCAAGCATCATTATCATAGAAATCAAACAAACGAGCAATCATAATCTCTATTCATGCTCTATGCAATGTCATGACAATCTTGCATATCATGCAATGCTTCCTCATATTCAACCATGGAATTGACTGAGTAGCACATCTAAATCAGGACTGTGCTTTCACATAGCAGGAAATGAAACTAAAAACACAAAATTTCTACCAAAATGAAAAAATAAAAATGAAAATAACGAGAAAGGTTAAAATAACTCCCCTGAAGTAGCTATGAATCCGCTGAATCTTTTCTGTGTGTGATACCTCGATTGCCGTGTATGCGGCCCCAATTCCCAGATTTAGAATATTGCTGTCCTCAGCAATAACTAAAGTAGTCGGAGAAAATACTGCTGCACAAGTATAAACATCACACATGTGAAATATCAGGCCGAAAATAACATAACCAATGTATTGGAGAATTACAACCCAAAATACCAAAGAGGTTCAAATGACCCGAACAAAAGCCTAGATGGTCAAACAAAAACAACGAAAATTGAAAATAAAAATAAAATAAAATAAAACAAACAGCAAAACAGGAAAGTAGGTGATGTCTTCCATAATCACTCCTCATCCATGGTGTCGTGTTGGTCCGCTGGTGGTGGAGGTGATGCAGGTGGACGATATGACTGTGGGACTGGTGGATACTGTGGCTGATAGGCAGTATAGTCAATAGACATGCTCCTGCAAATGTCCTCAAACATATGAGTATGGTAATCTCCCTGCATAATCTGTCTTTCGCTCTGAATGACCAAACGGTCCAGCTGAGACTGCATCTGTAAATAACTGGGAGAATCCTCGTAAACGAGGTCGTGTCGTGGAATTCGGAATGTGGAAGAAGAAGATGCCCGTGCACGGATGGGTGTCTCTGGACGTGGCTCCTCTGATGAAGCGCGTGGTGCTCTGCGGGGGCTTCGAGCAGCTAATTCTTCAGAAGTTAACTTAGAAGCTCGGACAATCTGCTCAATCTCAGCTTCTTTGACTAGATCTGTGTAGTTTTTAAGTGTCATAGTCTTTTCCACTAGGACATCTAAGGGTTCCTCAGGCAAAATGACAACTCCAGCCTTAACACACAGATGCATAATCAATGATGAGTGTGCAATCCGATTCTTGCTGTTGCCATCTTGAATGACTTTGAGGATCCGATCAGATAGCACTCTACCAATGTCAAGGGGGTCCTCTCTCATCAGCACATAAAGTAGAATAGCTCTTTCCACATTTACATCACTCACGTTTGTAGAAGGGATCACTGTAGCATTATTAAAATTGTGCCAAAAAGCTGCCTCACCTGTCAGCTCGTTTCTTTTTAGTTTCTCCGGAACATGAGCGAGGCCAACTTTGGGCTTCCATGTAGCATACAGACATGTAATCCCACGCCTTATAGTGTCAGCCAACTCAGGCATTTCCTCCAGATAAACATTTTTAATGTCAGTGGGCTGCATCCTGTCAAAGAGATCTATGAACCTACAGTCAACGGTAGGTTGAAAAGATGTTTCCAGGAACTCTTCGATTTCTTCAGGCTCAAAAGATACTTCATTTCCCCTCACCCAGCTGATCCTATTCTTGTCCACGTCTGCCCGATTAATATTGGCTAAGAATTCTTTCAGAATGGTACTTGAACTGGGCTCTGCAAAAGTAACAAGTTTTTCCCAATGACGCTTTCTTATCACCTGGATTATAGGAGAATCCTCAGGAAAACTGTCCAGATCAATTGTCCTTTCCGGAATGATCTTCTTAGGCCCGTACCAGTTCTCAAATCGCTGCTGGCATTCCAGTGAAAGAAATCTAGTAGCATCAAAGCCATCTTGCCTAGCCCGCTTGCTACCAGACGTAGCAGTGTTCTTCCGTTGGCCACCCTGAGTGTTCTTTGTGGCAACCTTCTTTCCCTGAAACTCAGAAAAGTGTACCCAATATATTTCACCACTAAGGTTAGGACCGTTCAGGTGGCAACAGCAAAATGTAGAACAATAATAGGGACTCATGTAAGACTATTTCAGTGTATTTAATCAATAATCACAGAAACAGAACAAAGCTCATCCAAATTACTTCAAATAGATCTACATGCAATGAATTCAACAGTATCAGATAAGAGACACCGGATAATATAACTCAACAGGTCCAAAGAACACCACAGCAACTACCCGGAGGCGCGAGGTGCGCTACCTGTTACGCACGAGGCGCCGCAAACATCGCCCAGAAACTCAGCGGGCGCTCAGGGCGCCTAAGTCCGCGCTGTCCGCGCCGGCTGCCATTCCCGGAACACCAGCAGGCGCGCTGAGCGCCAATGTCAGCGCTGGAGGCGCCGGCTGGAGATCTGCGATGCCCGCTTAGGCGCGATGTGCGCCTCAGTACGCGCCGGTCGCGCCGCCTGCAGATCCGGAACGTCAGGCGCGATGTGCGCCTCCAAGTGCGCAGATCGCGCGAGCTAGTGTTCTTTTGTACCTCCTCATCCCCTTTTTCGTTCAATCATTACCCCTCCCCCCACAAACATCTCAAACATGTACATATAAAACAAAGGGAGATGGAACCTTTACCTTGTCTCCAGCCATTGAGGAAAGTAAGAGAGATTCAGAAAGAGAGAAGAGTATGAGAGTTGTTCCTTCCTTGAAACTTAGTGTGTGGAATGAAATGAGAGATGTAATGTGTGTTGGTAAAAGTGAAAGAGATATAAAATGAGAGATGAAGTGGAATGAAAAGGTGAGAGAATGTGGGAGATGAAGAGTGGCAACGGTTAAGGGGAAATGAGGGGTTTATTTTTTTGTATTTTAAAAATTTCTATTTTTTTTTTTTTTTTTTCACGCCTCCGCGCCCACAGCGCCAGGTGTGGCGCATGGGGCGCCGTCGAAACAGAACCGACGGGCATTTAAGGCGCCTTTGGCGCATGATATAGCGCACCAGACGCCAACATGGCGCTTACGGCGCCTCAACGGCCGCTCGGAGCGCCGGTGATTTGGCCCGACAGGGCCGGCGGGCGCTTGAGGCGCCAGACACGGCGCACTAGGCGCGAACTTGGCGCCGCCGACGCCGTACTAGGCGCTAGGAGCGCCGGTTGCCTAAATGGGTCAAGACTGAACTATATATAAAAAAAAACTGACAGAGTGAAATAATGAAAATGACTCAAAACTATTGGGTTGCCTCCCAACTAGCGCTTGTTTAACGTCACGAGCCTGACACGGACTCTTTAAGTTTCTGGAGAAAGTAAAGGAACAGAAATTGTGTCCCTATATATGTCTCCGCCATGATAGATCTTTAATCGACACCCATTGACTTTAAAAGGTCTTTCAATGTTGAGAGGGGAAATCTCAACTGTACCATAGGGAAATACCTTCTTAACAACAAAAGGACCGGACCAACGAGACTTAAGTTTACCTGGGAACAACCGCAGTCGAGAGTTGTATAACAATACCTGTTGTCCCTGCTCAAATTCTTTTGGCTGAATTTTCTTGTCGTGCCATTTCTTTGTCTTCTCTTTGTAGATCCTGGCATTCTCATAAGCTGCTAACCTGAACTCATCTAACTCATTTAATTGTAGCAGTCTCTTATTATTAGCTTTTGATGGTTCAAAATTTAAAAATTTAATCGCCCACAAAGCTCTATGCTCTAATTCTACGGGAAGATGACAAGACTTACCATACACCAGTTGGAATGGTGACATACCTATTGGTGTTTTGAATGCTGTCCTGTATGCCCAGAGTGCATCATCCAGTTTCTTAGCCCAGTCCTTTCTTGAGTTGCCCACTGTTTTCTCTAGTATCCTCTTCAACTCTCTATTGGAGATTTCAACTTGTCCGCTGGTCTGAGGATGGTATGGTGTAGCTACTTTGTGAGTGACACCATACTTTGTAAGCAAGCTCTCAAACTGTCTATTACAGAAGTGCGTACCACCATCACTGATGATTGCACGAGGAACTCCAAATCGGGTGAAAATGTTTTTTCGCAAGAAATTGACCACGACTTTGGCATCATTTGTGGGCAAAGCAACCGCTTCTACCCACTTGGACACATAGTCCACAGCCACCAGGATGTATTGGTTGGAATATGATGTAGGGAATGGTCCCATAAAATCAATCCCCCAAACATCAAATAATTCTACCTCCAGTATGCAGTTGAGGGGCATCTCATCTTTGCGGGATATGTTTCCCGTCCTCTGGCACTTATCACATCGCTCTACAAAGTCTCGTGCATCCTTGAAAATTGTGGGCCAATAATACCCACTTTGCAACACCTTCTGTGCAGTTCTGTTGCCTCCAAAGTGTCCTCCATAGTCAGATGCATGACAATGCCACAAAATATCCGACATCTCGAATTCCGCTACACACCTGCGAATAACACCATCAGCACATTGAAAATAGAGAAAAGGGTTATCCCAGTGGTATCTCCTTGTATCATGAAGGAATTTCTTCTTCTGCTACCACGTTAGACCTTCGGGCATTGAACCAGCAGCTTTGTAATTTGCAAAGTTTGCAAACCATGGATGCATAAGTACTGCCATCACTTGCTCATCAGGAAAAGATTCATTGACCTCAATTTCAGGTCCTTCTTGTAAGTTCTTATCTTGAATCCTAGACAAGTGGTCTGCCACTTTATTCTCCACTCCCGCTTTGTCTTTGATT